>NC_042986.1:15832217-15921151 GCF_901001165.1 Salmo trutta | reverse complement strand
AGTGTGAGGTAAACACACAGTCTGGTCCTAATTGTTTGGCAGTAAAAATGCTGCTAATATACACGCATAGCTAATAACCTTAATAGGGTGGTGCATCAACTTTCTGGCTATTGCAGACTATACCTTGATAATTGCACAACACAGCAATGAGCATAACAGAGGTATTTAATTCAATAGCAACATTCAATAGCACACAGAGCTCATTTTATACCGTTCCTCTATTAACATCCCAATGGTTGTTGATGTACCGTACAAAAGGTAGCAAAGACAATTATACCCTTTTTGTCCTGCATAATATTACATTAACATATGTGAGGGAACTTAATTTGATTTGACCTTCTGGCCTCTGAACACGTCATTCGCTATTCTGTAGGGAATTGACAGGGCTGCTGGTGGTAACGAGCTTCCCAAGACTATGAATGAGAATGAAGTCGCTGTGCTGCCTGCTGTAATGACGTGGAAACCCAATGATTAACACCGCATGGTAGGAGAAATATAATAGGCAAGAGTTAATGGAAAAGGTATATTCAGACAGAGAAATACGGATGTATATATGAGACATTTATAGAGATGGGGGAAACTGAAAGAAAGGGAACGATTGAGAGACTGAAGGAAGGAAAAGTGAGCAGTAGGAAGGTTTTAGGGAGAGATGGTGTGAAGCAGGGATTGGAGGCAGGATGGAGAGATGGAAGGATGGAGAGAAAGGGAAGGATGGAGGAGGAGGGGAGTGAGGAGAGATGGAAGGATGGAGAAATGAAGGGAAGGATGGAGGAGGAGGGGAGTGAGGAGAGATGGAAGGATGGAGAAATGAAGGGAAGGATGGAGGAGGGGAGTGAGGAGAGATGGAAGGATGGAGAAATGAAGGGAAGGATGGAGGGGGGAGTGAGGAGAGATGGAAGGATGGAGAAATGAAGGGAAGGATGGAGGAGGGGAGTGAGGAGAGATGGAAGGATGGAGAAATGAAGGGAAGGATGGAGGAGGGGAGTGAGGAGAGATGGAGTGAGGAGAGATGGAAGGATGGAGAGATGGAAGGATGGAGAGATGAAGTGAAGGATGGAGGAGGAGGGGAGTGAGGAGAGATGGAAGGATGGAGAGATGAAGGGAAGGATGGAGGAGGAGGGGAGTGAGGAGGGAGTGAGGAGAGATGGAAGGATGGAGAGATGAAGGGAAGGATGGAGGAGGAGGGGAGTGAGGAGAGATGGAAGGATGGAGAGATGGAAGGATGGAGAGATGAAGTGAAGGATGGAGGAGGAGGGGAGTGAGGAGAGATGGAAGGATGGCGAGATGAAGTGAAGGATGGAGGAGGAGGGGAGTGAGGAGAGATGGAAGGATGGAGAGATGAAGGGAAGGATGGAGGAGGAGGGGAGTGAGGAGAGATGGAAGGATGGAGAGATGGAAGGATGGAGAGATGAAGTGAAGGATGGAGGAGGAGGGGAGTGAGGAGAGATGGAAGGATGGCGAGATGAAGGGAAGGATGGAGGAGGAGGGGAGTGAGGAGAGATGGAAGGATGGAGTGAGTAGGTAAGGGAGTGAGGGAGAGAGAGATGGATGAGTAAGGGAGGAGAGCTGGCCTGGCCAGCAGCAGTCGTAGAGGAGGAGGATAAAGGTGCTTGGTGAGGTAATGGCAGTGATGAATGGCCCGTGGCTCGTCAGTGGAAGCCAGGTTGGTGTTTGAAGATTCGATTTAATACAGTGCTTTGACTCCTTTCTCTCTCTCGCTCTACCTACCCTGCCTGCTGCAAAATAATCACAGGGAGAAAATGATTTTATAAAATATTAACTGATTATCCCAGTTTGCCCTTGAAGATGAGAGAGACACATGCCATGTTGATTCTGTATACATTACTGAGGGAGAGGTTATATTAAAGCCATAGGTGAATTGGGATGCGGGGGTTTGGAGTCTATAATGTGGCCTGTGAATGCCATTTAGTTTGAATGATGGAATATATAGGCTAACTTTAATATTCCCATGAGTATACTGAACAGGAAACTGACTGGAACATGTGTCCTTCTTTACTTGCAGTATTGAAAGTATGTCTGACATCAAAGCGTAGGTAGCACCAGCGGATACGACACGAAAAGAAAACCGTTGTTTGACAGCTTTGATGTCGTCAGTAGATGATGACGATCTGTAGCATCTGAAGAACAGAGCTGGAGTTTAAGTTGCGCTGTGCATTGGTTGTGTTTGATATAGAGTAGTACAGATGAGATGTATTACACCGGCTTACCAAGCATGCATCCAGATTTGTACGGTAGCCTAAACTAAGACAGATGAACAGTGACTTTTATATCGATATAAACCTACGGTTTTATTTTGACTGCGTTCCATGAATGGATTGCACTTTGTGTTGTCACCTACTACGGAACTAGACTACCCATTAACCGGCGTAATGTTCCCTTCTTGTCACGCTCTTCACCTTCATCTGAAGATATCTCGAAATCACTGTCAGACCAATACGCAGCGGGTTGCGTGCTCCACATCATTTTATTTAAATATGATGTACACGAAAAAACAATAAACACGACAGATGACAGTTTCACAGGCTGAACAGACAGCAATGCAAAAGATACAATTACCCACAAATACCAAACACAAACACACCCCACTATATGGGACTCTCAATCAAAGGCAGATAGACAACACCTGCCTTCAACTGAGAGTCCCAACCCCAATTAACCAAACATAGATATACACCTACACATAGAAAACCTAACCTAGAACCTAACCCAATACTCACAACCCCACTATACCATAACCAAACATAACTCTGCCACGTCCTGACCAAATATAATAAAAATACCTAAGTATATGGTCAGGACGTGACACTTCTAGCATATAAGGATCCACTGAGATGCTTTGAACAAATTGCATTGAAGAAGGCCTATAGAGTAAGACTATATGTTAGAGGTAGCTAGGCTTAGCCCCTTTGCTCTGTGTTAATGATCCAGGTTGTACAGTAATATAGGCATCAAGACACTCAGGCCCCAACACTATCATCCCTGCTACCACCCAACCCCGGTGGTCAGCAGCGGGGACGAAAATAGTACTCTGTCTGTTGCCAAGGTTACAACATTGACAACATGACATGGCCATTCATTCTCAATACTGTATCTCCGTGGCCTTCTGTGAGAAGGGGGCTGCTAATCTTAACCCTCAATCTGCCCGCCTGTCAATTTGAGCAGGGAGGCAGGCAGCGAGGGTAGGTATGGGGTGAGATGGGGTTAGGGGGAGTTGGGCCTGTCTCCTCGCCTTGCCTTGCTCTCTGTTCCACTCATTACCAACCCCTCCTCTCCCCCCACCCTTCTCATTGGTCCCCCAGCTCAGATAAAACACCTCGGCCCCTCCTCCTGTTCCTTCCAGCCAGGAAGCCAGGCAGCGTGTAGTGTGATGGCTAATGGCTGAGACCAGAGCAGTTTGGTTTCCATGCAGCCTCAATGTGTCACTTTTCCATTTGCAAGTGCGCTCGGGTTTGAGGGAGAGGAGAGAGTTGAATGGCAACCGGATGGGGGTCACAATAAAACAGTAATTGAAAGATATGTTATCGTGAGTGACTGAGTCCTCTCAGGGTTTCATACTGCATAGAGGAAGAAGTGGTATCTCAGAGAGACTCCTGCTAGAAAGGAAGAAGAAATAGAAGAAGAAAGGGGACCTCTTTTAATTAAAAAATAGTGCTCTAAGGGTCGACCAAAAGTTTCAACCGGAGGCATGTTTGGCATGAATAAGTTGCCCCTCTTCTTTGTGCAGTGACATTGACAAATATAGCTCTGTGGTTGAAAAGGAGACTTATCTTTGATGGATAATGAATTCAAAGTCATGGAGATGAACGTGCTCTTTAAGGTTCAGAGGGCTTTAACTGAACCCGCATTATCTCCCCCCGAATAACACATGGTGTCAGAACACCTGTCACATGGTGTCAGAGAATCAACCTCATTGGTTCAAAGGAGTCTACCCCACAGATCTCCACTGTTATTGGCTGTGTGATGAAGAGAGAGAGTAGACCCCTTCTATTGTCATTGTGATGCCAATACACTGTTGCCTACTGGTCGGCAGGTTGCTGGTCAGCCTACCTTGGTCTCAGTATTGCCCCGTCAGTACAGCACGTTACATGATGCAGCACTGATCGGGTCTATTGTTTTCCTAAAGCAAAGGGGTGCTATTTCCTGCTGCTGCTCCTCAGTCCGTGGTAGCTCTGGTGTCATAGCCTCCTGCAGGCTACCACTGGTCGGATACATGGCTATTTAACCAGTCTCTTTGTGCAGAACCTTTGTATTTTTATGACGGACGCCGTATTCAAGATGTGCACAAACCCATTTCTGCTAAATTGCTCCCAGCGGCGGTCCTAAATAGATTTAGCAATGATACTGTGAGGGGGAGATGGGGAGCAGAAGAGGGGGGAGATAGGGGGGGGGATAGAGAGGTAGGGAAAAGAGGAAGAGAACGGGATACAGAAATAGTCTTTAAATGAGTCAGAGAGCAGGATTTCTGGCGATTTGGTTGAGAAAAGCTTTGAATGTATTTAAATAACTGGGGTTTGATCCGCCATCAGCCTATTTTTATTAGCTGCTTGACAGTGCAGTTAGTGTTGGGATTACAGCCAAAGCAGCTATTTTATTCAGCTTCAGGTTTTCCATTCCTGCATTCCCATCACGTCTCCTCCTCCTCCTCCTCCTCCTCCTCCTCCTCCTCCTCTCCTCCTCCTCTCCCCTCCGCCTCCTCCTCCTCCTCTCCTCCTCCTCCTCCTCCTCCTCCTCCGCCTCCTCCTCCTCCTCCGCCTCCTCCTCCTCCTCCTCCTCCTCCTCCTCCCACCCAGTGCCTCCTCCTCCTCCTCCTCGTCCTCCTCCTCCTCCCCTCCTCCTCCTCCTCCTCCTCCTCCTCCTCCTCCTCCCACCCAGTGCCTCTGCTTCTCCAAGTTTTCTTCTCTTTTTTTTATAACGGGCAATTTTAGTGTCACTGGTCACAAATTAGGAAACAAACACTGTAGCAATTAGAAATGCTTATCTTGCTGCTTTCCACCTCCTTATTTTTAACGAGTGATTCATCATCCTAATGTCTTGAGAGAGTGGAGCAGATATTCAAATGAGTTCCTTTCTTATGGGCAATACTGAAGCTCAGGCTTTGACGTTGCTCAAACTCTTAATTGAAAAGAAATGTATCGTATCCTCTTGAGTGGTGTAGATCACATTCAGCCTCTTCCCCCTGTGTGCTAGTTGGTGTTATATTTTGCTAATTTATGCCACGCTTAATTTGGCCTTGATTGTAAATGTCCAGGGTTAGACATGAGAGTAGCATCTCCAATGTGCCTGTGCAGAGTCGTACACGGTCTCCCAGGCTTAGTTGATGATAGTAGTGAATCACCTCAGGTCACCGATGAGCAGCCCTTCTCTTGATCAGTGTGAAGCCCCATTGGAAATCTCACTGCCTCATTCCCTCTCTGCCGTGTCTCTCTCTCTACCCCTCTGAATATAACCACAGGCTGACATCACCTCAAAGGTAATGTTTAAAACAAGAGTACAACTGAATGCCTCATGTAAAATCAGGAGGTCCCTCTCTTTTCTCCTCTGTTGTTGACAGAAGACACTTTGCGCAACAATAAACATGAAGCGTCCCTCATTACTGGCAGACATGAAGAACACATGGTGTGGGCTTGTCATAATTAAACCAGAGCTTGGCTCTGCATCTGAGGAAGACGCAATAAAGACCGCTGGTTTATTTAGGATCAACCCGAGCCCCACCGAGCCCCTGGCTGCTTGGAGAGAGGAACCTCCACTAACACTCTGAAACTAGTTGCCAGAACATATGAGGAGATAAAGTGGCTCTATTACATTTGTTGACTCCAAAGATCTCTCCTGCTGGCTGCATATTGCATTTGTTGGCTCCTCCATCCCCGGTAGCCTCTTCTCTGGCTGGCTGGATTGAATCAGACAGGGCCCAGATCCTCACTACTGCATGAGCTGAACACTATTGAATTGCTTGGCTTGTAGATCCACGCTCCCAACTTCTTTAGACCATATTGAATTTACCATCCTGGCCTAGATCAATAATACTAAGTTTTGCAGGCGGTATTGAACTCAATCTAGCTTCACACCATCTACTACTTGCCTGGTTTCTTGGTTTCTTCCAGATTGCTTTTGAATCTGCGGGCTGTCACGGACAAATGAACGTATTCTGGGTTGTCGTCGCTCAAATGAAGAACATAAAAAGCCATTTGAATAGTGCCGACGGGGCCTTATAGTAAAACAGGAAGCTTTCGCTTGGCTTGGCATAGTCAGATAAAGATTGAATAGGAATCTGTTCCGGGCAAGGTGAAAAGATAGCATCAACCGTTCTCTCAAAAGGTTCTAATGCACTGAAAACATATAGAAACCTGTCCAAATATATATTTTGTAGGTATACAAGAAGTGATTATTCATTTCTTTCCTTCTGTAAATGTGGATTGAGATAAAAGATTGTCCAGAGATTGTTCCGTCTGTCCTGTTCGGTCTAGCGACCCCCTGCTAGTCTAGTCTATAGCTGGGAGCCAGGCAGCTGAACAGCAGCATAGAATAGCTGAACATTACATTGCTGTGGCAGGGAGAGCATTGTGATTCACCATGGGCCTCCTGAGTAATGAAAGGTCTAATAAATAAATCCATCAGTCTGTGTGCTACAGCTCTCTCTCTCTCTCTCTCTCTCTCTCCTCTCTATCTATCTATCTATCTATCTATCTATCTATCTATCTATCTATCTATCTATCTATCTATCTATCTATCTATACTGCTCAAAAAATAAAGGGAACACTTAAACAACAACATCCTAGATCTGAATGAAAGAAATAATCTTATTTAAATACTTTTTTCTTTACATAGTTGAATGTGCTGACAAACAAAATCACACAAAATAATCAATGGAAATCCAATTTATCAACCATGGAGGTCTGGATTTGGAGTCACACTCAAATTAAAGTGGAAAAACCACACTACAGGCTGATCCAACTTTGATTGTAATGTCCTTAAAACAAGTCAAAATGAGGCTCAGTAGTGTGTGTGGTCTCCACGTGTCTGTATGACCTCCCTACAACGCCTGGCAGGCTCCTGATGAGGTGGCGAGATGGTCTCCTGAGGGATCTCCTCCCAGACCTGGACTAAAGCATCCGCCAACTCCTGGACAGTCTGTGATGCAACGTGGCGTGGGTGGATGGAGCGAGACATGATGTCCCAGATGTGCTCAATTGGATTCAGGTCTGGGGAACGGGCGGGCCAGTCCATAGCATCAAGCTTCCTCTTGCAGGAACTTGCTGCCACACTCCAGCCACATGAGGTCTAGCATTGTCTTGCATTAGGAGGAACCCAGGGCCAACCGCAACCAGCATATGGTCTCACAAGGGGTCTGAGGATCTCATCTCGGTACCTAATGGCAGTCAGGCTACCTCTGGCGAGCACATGGAGGGCTGTGCGGCCCCCCAAAGAAATGCCACCCCACACCATGACTGACCCACCGCCAAACCGGTCATGCTGGAGGATGTTGCAGGCAGCAGAACGTTCTCCACGGTGTCTCCAGACTCTGTCACGTCTGTCACGTGCTCAGTGTGAACCTTGCTTTCATCTGTGAAGAGCACAGGGTGCCAGTGGCGAATTTGCCAATCGTGGGTTCTCTGGCAAATGCCCAAACGTCCTGCACGGTGTTGGGCTGTAAGCACAACCCCCACCTATGACGTCGGGCCCTCATACCACCCTCATGAAGTCTGTTTCTGACCGTTTGAGCAGACACATGCACATTTGTGGCCTGCTGGAGGTCATTTTGCAGGGCTCTGGCAATGCTTCTCCTGCTCCTCCTTGCACAAAGGCGGAGGGTAGCGGTCCTACTGCTGGGTTGTTGCCCTCCTACAGCCTCCTCCACGTCTCCTGATGTACTGGCCTGTCTCCTGGTAGCGCCTCCATGCTCTGGACACTACGCTGACAGACACAGCAAACCTTCTTGCCACAGCTCACATTGATGTGCCATCCTGGATGAGCTGCACTACCTGAGCCACTTGTGTGGGTTGTAGACTCCGTCTCATGCCACCACTAGAGTGAAAGCACCGCCAGCATTCAAAGTGACCAAAACATCAGCCAGGAAGCATAAGAACTGAGAAGTGGTCTGTGGTCCCCACCTACAGAACCACTCCTTTATTGGGGGTGTCTTGCTAATTGCCTATAATTTCCACCTGTTGTCTATTCCATTTGCACAACGCATGTGAAATGTATTGTCAATCAGTGTTGCTTCCTAAGTGGACAGTTTGATTTCACAGAAGTGTGATTGACTTGGAGTTACATTGTGTTGTTTAAGTGTTCCTTTATTTTTTTGAGCAGTGTATATATATATATATATCTATATATATATATATATATATATATATTTTTTGGGATGCAGTGGGGCTGGGACGTGCCCAGTCTCAGGACACACAGAGAGAGGGGATGGGGGATCATGGGAGGGGATACCATGGCTAGCAGGCCTGATGAATGTTCTGCACGCTGGGCCCTGACAGAGACGAACGTGACGGGCCCCATCCTGCTGAAGGGGGCGGGGACAGTACTAAACCACTGAGGGGACCATCATGTGACTCTGACCGCCTCCCCCTCAGTACAGCCCCCGCTGGCAGAGCCCAAGGCAATGGAGGGACTGGAGCAGAGGAGGAAAAAAAGGGAAAGAAAGAGGAAGATCAGACTAGCCTGACAGCTCCTGAAATATTTTCCCTCTAAAGTTAGGACTCCCTCCCTTCTCTTTCCCTCTCTTCACCAAACACAGGCAGCTGGTACAGAGTCCTCAAAAGCCAAGAGAAGTGCCTGCCCTAGGTTTTGTATGGAAATGTAGTTCACTGAAGTGGCCTCAAATAGTACTGAGTCTACTACAAAATGTCTAAAAACGAGTAAAGCCCTTCAAAGCAGAATAAGGAGACAACACAACGCCAATTGATATCAATCTATAAATGTTAAAAAACTATGTGGAACTGCTGGTAAATGGACATAGTGGTACGGCCCTAAAGCTTCACAGTGATTAGATAGGAGACAATGAAAGACTTAAGATCAATAGCAATATTGTTTTATTATTCTGAAGTGTCCTTCAGGAGACTGGCAAGACCATCTGGAGTCTGTTCAGGCTTAGTTGACGTTCTAACCAAGTAGCCACCTTGTGCTAACTGATTCTACTCAATAGGATTCAGAAACACTAGACTGAAGGTTTGTGCTCACGCAATATAATGCTAGCTTGGGGAAAACATATCACCATGGACTGTTGAGGTAGTGAGTAGTGTTGCTTGCTCCTAAATGGATCCTCGTCCTCCTTGACCTCAATTCCCACAAACTTGTTCCTCCAGAGTCATATTTTCTCTGGCCCCTTGCTAGGCGAGCAGATCGGTTAACTAGGGCCCATCAGAGAGAAAAAAGAATGGAGCAGTGAGTCAATGGGAAGCCCAGATAATTAAAAGGCTTTGACTGTTAACAGAAAAGAGGGTATCGGTTTCTATTGCCCTCTTCTTTTCATGGTGTTGGCTGGTGAACAGGGCCTGTGTTCAGACTTAACAGAGCTGAACAGAGCTGAGACCCAGATATTAGTGTCACGAACCAGCTCGAAGCCTGTAAAAGAGGGAGACAATGTGGAGATAAGGAATAACAAAAATATATTTATTAAGTGAGGTAACCTATATACAGTTAACAATGGTGTGTGTAGTCAGTAATCAGTAGTATAGATGTGATAATGAGGAGTATTGAAAGATGCCAAAGCAAGCAAGCCAAAACCGGCCACAAAAATTCCACAACCTAAATCAAAGTGTGTCTGCATGGAGAGAGTCTCCTCAATGAATGGGGAAGAGGTGCATTTATCCCGGACACACCCAGGCCCAGGTGTGTCCCATTTCGCTGACGACCCTCCCGGCTCCGCCCACTGACGTCCTAATAAGGAAAACAAGAGCAAAGAGAAAGAATTGGGCAGACGGAGTGGGAGGATCGTCACAGTAGCTTATTGAGTGGTATTGATCCTTGGCTTTCGCCACAAATAAGATACAATGAGCCATAGATTCCTCCCAGTAAAGAGCCACATCTTTCTTTTACCTTGACCACAATTGCATATCATTGTAGGAAGATCACTCCATAGTGGTCGTAAGAGGTGTTACTTTGAGTAAATGAGTTGTAACAGTAATTTGGGGGAAACTTTTGACATACAGACAAAAGCTTGTTGTTGATGAAATGGAAACGTATTGGCTTTGGTAAAGAGAGGACTTTCAGTCATTAGACTTCCAGTTATTAGAATTATAAGCATTAGTCAGAGGACTTCCAGTCATTAGACTTCCTGTAGACTTCCAGTCATTGTGGTAAAGCCAGTTAGCATTAGTGTTATCACGATACCAGAATTTTAACTTCAATACCAGGTTTAGTATCACAATATTTAATACCGAAACGATACTCAATTCCAAAACAATACTCGATAATGAAACGGTACTATGGCAACAAATCAAAAAGTGTATTTGCTGAAGTCACAGAATAACCACTGGGCTTTTAAACATTGAACAATTACACTGAGTGTACAAAACATTAGGAACACCTTCCTAATAATTAGTTGCACCCCCTTTTGCCCTCAGAACAGCCTGAATTCGTCGGGACATGGACACTACAAGGTGTTGAAAGCGTTTCCACAGGGATGCTAGTCCATGATGACTCCAATGCTTCACACAGTTGTGTCAAGTTGGCTAGATGTCCTTTGGATGGTTGACCATTCTTGATGCACACAGGAAACTGTTGAGTGCGAGAAACCCAGCAGCGTTGCAGTTCTTGTCACACTCAAACCTGTGCGCCTGGCACCTACGACCATACTTAAATCTGTTGTTTTTCCCACTCACCCTCTGAATTTTCGCAAAAACACAATCCATGTCTCATTTGTCTCAAGGCAGAACATCCTTCTTTGATCTGTCTCATCCCCTTTATCTACACTAATTTGAAGTTGATTTAACAAATTACATCAATAGGGGATCATAGCTTTCACCTGGATTCACCTGGTCAGTCTATGTCACAAATAGAGCAGGTGTTCCTAATGTTTTGTACACTCCGTGTACAGTATGTTGATAACTGGTTGAACAACTCAAATAACAAATCGAATATCTTGTATTCTATATTCAATTCCTTTCTAAAATAAAACACCATATCTAAAACTCAGCATACACAAACATTTTACATTACATCTAAACTGTTTTAAAATGTAATTTGATACATATCGGTGTTCATTTGCTCATCTATGGCCATAATGTTGGGACAAATGGCATTCATCAGAAGTATGATTCATTATTCATTACAGCTAAATAATGTAATGTATTAAATGAATAGTTTAGTACCAAAACAACATAAAACAAACTTTGAAGCACATTTCTGCAATAGTCGGCACACCATAAAAATACAATGATTTTACCATCGAGAAAGAAGCAAAGCAAGAGGTTTTACTCCGCCATAAATCTGTCCGCAAAAATAAGCCCACGAAGTGAGGAATTTTGAATGGAGGTCAATGAGAGAGTGTCGAATTTGGTCAACAAAAAATGTCATTGCTAATTTGATTCATGAGGGTTATTTTATCTAATAGAAGTTTCTTAATGGTTAGGTTGTTACGAATTCAGTGATATAACTGGATGCACATGGCATTTTGGCAAAAAAAAGTAAATAATGATATCAGAGTTGTGCCTATTATAGAGATAGATAGAGGACTCATCATGCATATATAACTGTTTTAGCATGGACATTGCCATTGAGGGCTTACACCATTTTGAATTAGTCAACTGGGTGGGGATTCCTATGAGTTGGGAGCAATCAGCCAATGAAGAAAATAAATTGACTACTTTAAAATGGAGATTGATGACGCTGTCATAGATGCTATAATGGCACAGATACAAAAATGGGTCCTCTGTCTATCTCTATGGCCTGTTGTTCACACGCGTATCTGCCCTCTCATTGACTAGAATGGTCCCACCTGATCTCGCCTCCTCCTGCCTGCCATCTTTGAAGACATGTATTTCTATTGATAGAGCGGTCACTTCACTATCTTGTCAATATAATAGACAATCTTTGATTTTACACAGCATACTACGATTCCCAGAGTGCATTTCATCTCCCAGGGTACAATTCTCCACCCAGGGCTGCTGGCTGGATACTGCTAGCAAAGCCACGACAAAAAGTATTCTAAATATATTAATGTCATAGCTGAGTTATGAGTGCATTTCACATTTATTTTTGGGTTGTAATCGTATTATAATGCTCATTTGAATGTCATGCTGAATATATGTTTATGTCATTATCACAATAATTCAAATTTAGTTGCTAGTAGAATAACATTACAATGCAAATGTCATGTTGTTATGTTGTTTTGGAACTAAACTCCCTTGCACTGCACAGCTTTTTGTCAACAAGCTGCGGGCATGGAGGTATGTTTTTGATAAAAGAAGCCATGCTGTCAGCGTCTTCTCTCTCTTGCCTGCTTCTCAAAAGTGTCTCGCACTTTGTCAGCTGCAAGCGTAAGTAGCCTGGCTAACTTACTACTGCCCCCCTTGAGAAGACAAGTAGCCTGGCTAACTTACTACTGCCCCCTTGAGAATACAAGTAGCCTGGCTAACTTACTACTGCCCCCTTGAGAAGACAAGTAGCCTGGCTAACTTACTACTGCCCCCTTGAGAAGACAAGTAGCCTGGCTAACTTACTACTGCCCCCTTGAGAATACAAGTAGCCTGGTTAACTTACTACTGCCCCCTTGAGAAGACAAGTAGCCTGGCTAACTTACTACTGCCCCCTTGAGAAGACAAGTAGCCTGGCTAACTTACTACTGCCCCCTTGAGAAGACAAGTAGCCTGGCTAACTTACTACTGCCCCCCTTGAGAAGACAAGTAGCCTGGCTAACTTACTACTGCCCCCTTGAGAAGATTCAGACAAATTGCTAGACAGACTGCATCCTCTCAATCCGTATTCTGTATATGACTTGAGACACATTTGACGGAAATACCAAAAGTTTAAAAAAAATCTAGTACCAAAGCATTTTTCATGTTCTAATATCAAAAAACATATACCGCGCAACAATAGATAGCATTTGCTCACGAAACTAACTCTAACTTCCTTCATACTGAACGCAGAGACATACAAATGGTATCTATGAGGTCAATTGCCAATGTCTGATAGCATCCCTTTAATGATCTCGATCTCTGTGGTACAGACAGCGGATATGAAACAGAAAGAGACAAATATGGCGGCTGAAAGCCTCAAAGTGCTCCAAATTCACGTTCTCTTTCAACTTCAAGGTGAAAATAACTCCAAAGGCTTTCTGCCTCTACAATTACACATGAATTAGAAGGATAATGAAGAGGGAAAAGTTTGTTATATCAATAACCTCTTTAATGGTCAATCATGGCACGCTGTCTGCAGTGTGCTGTCTGCTGTGTGCTGGGTTTAGTGTAATTGATAAGGGGGCTGTTTAGAAGAGGCTTACTCATCTCTCCAAACGAGAACACCAAACTCAAATAGCCAAATTAAAAACTAAATAATAAATGAGAGATTCTGGGATGAGAGAGGCGAGGAGGAGGCAGTGGTAATTTCTTCAGTTAGGAAAAAACATCTACCGTGTATTGTTAAGAATTTGAGACGGTGAGATGTGGATCCCACTGTGAGGTTCACCTTTACTAGAGAAAGGACGACACTCAATTATCAATACCGGTGAAAGTCTACAAAAGCCTAAAAAAACATGAATTTCCCCACACCGATTCAAGTTTTGTGCCAACATCCTCTAGTCTAGAAAGCTTCAGCTTTCTGCTTTACAGGAATCAGTATTGTAGTATTCTTGTGATTTCATTTCTGAGCCTGCTGCTGGGATGCGAGGGAGAGTTTATTTTGGTTCTGCGTTGTGTTCTGAATGCTATTGAATGCTAACGAGACGAGGGGCGTGTGACGCGCGAAAGGAATGGTCCGTAGGGCATCTGACTATTTGCATATCAAAGAGGAGTCTCAGTCTCTGAAGCTACTGTCTGAGAGACATACTGTAGTTCTACACAGCCCAGCCCTTTCCCAGAAGGCCTAGCAGCCAGAGGCCCAGGGGGCTGCTGGGAGCTCAGCACATGGCCCAATCATGAGTGTTATGTCCCTCTCTCCCCACCCCTGTCACCCGCTCTACACTTCAGAGCACAGGGCTCAAACACACCCTATCCCTCCAGGACATAGTTGATGGATGCACTGTATGCTGGCTTTTTGCTATAGGCTTGTACTCCCCAAGAGTTTAATAATGCTATAATTTTGCTCTATAATAAGTATTAATGGTTTGAATATTGTTTAAATGAACCACTAGTCAAGTGTGTTTTTGACTGCTTGTATAAAATGGACAGAAAGATAACCAAGTATTCCCACAACACAAGGTAAAGGGTTCTAAGTCTGCTCCTCTACATCTCAGGACTCAAAACTGTGACCAAAACATGTACATTTGTGACCCTGTAAAAATAATGTAGCTGGTCATGTTAGTTTTTGGTTCACAATTTGCTTTTTATTTTTATTATTATGATTTATTCAAACAGCAATGTGCAAATGACCAAAAATAGACCATATGAAAGTATCGGTTGCTATGTGAGCGAGCCTCTCCATCTCCCTGCTGTGCGCACGGAGGAGAGAGAGATGTATTCTAATAAGCACAACAATACAGATGTAGGATTTTAAGGTGATCACTCTTTTGTTGCAAACTTGTAGTGTATTCGAGGTTTAAAAGTTTGTTATTTCCACTTTAAATGTAACACTTGATTTTCCCTAATGAAAAATGTATTAACCCTTACACAAAATGCCCATGAAATATAATCCACATAATAATTCACATTTCCTGATGCTGCAGGATTATTTTCCTGCTGTAGCAAACCGGCTCATATTAAGATCCTACATCTGTATGACCATTGCTTCATGCAGTCCCTGGATGTTAGTCCCTGGATGTTTTTTTATCATAGGCCACCACCTCAGTTGTCTTACTTGACAATGGGAAAAAATTGTCTACTGGCTACTGTTGATAACATTCATATATCGTTCATGTAGCATTCATCTAGCGTTCATCTAGCGTTCATCTAGCGTTCATCTAGCGTTCATACAGCGGTCATCTAGCGGTCATCTAGCGTTCATCTAACGTTCATCTAGCGTTCATCTAACGTGCATCTGGCGTTCATCTAGCGTTCATCTAACGGTCATCTAGCGTTCATCTAGCGTTTATCTAGCGTTTATCTAGCGTTCATCTAACGTTCATCTAGCGTTCATCTAGTGTTCATCTAGCGTTTATCTAGCATTCATCTTCACTAGCCTACTGTAGACATCAATATCTCTTTAGAAAAGCAGTCTGTCTTAAAGGGGCAACATCACATTTTGAGATGTAAAAACAATATTAAAATGACAGGCCTACTTTAGTCACAAGCATTTATACTCTGCAATTCTAAAGAATACAGTATTGTCTTACATTTCTAAATGATATCATACAGCTTTTCAATACATAATTCATTAATAACCAAATGTAGGCTATTACTAGCTGAGTAAAGAGAGAAAACATGCACCCCAATGCATTTATAACCTGCCAGTGAGGAAAAACAGTTAACATTGAACCCTGAGTAAATCTATCCAAGTCAATGGAAGAACACAAGGGCATGCTCATTTAAAATATGGCTAGTCATTATTAGTCTGGTTCTGTATGGAATGCAGTTACATTATGGGACAGAGGGTCAACATTTGTGCAACCAAATCATGTGCTGGTGCCACCAGTCGAAAATGTTTCTGATGGGACTTTAATAAATGCAGAAAATTGCCTATCAAAATGTTCTACCACAGCGATCATGTTATTTTTGCTTAGCCTATTTGATTCTGAGTTTGGACATATAGTTGTATTAGAAACACATTTTTTAAGATTCATACTTTCAGTTTTTCCCGAACTCACTTCGCTTACCTGAAAGATGGAGGCTTGACCAGCTGGTGCTAGCACATGTGCAGATCAATACACCAGTGGAACTCTGAGTAACGTGGTACATGTCCTAATCATTCAAAAGATTGCTCAGAAGTCCACATGTTTTAATTAGTGTATGCTTACTTCGGTCATGGAAAGAGCAGTGTTCCTAATGTTTTGTACTGTCAGTGTATATACATATAGATCACGTTTGGATTTCTGTTACAGTGCTATTTGTGTTGTTAATTGGAATCGTTCCGAAACTTTTTATTTATTCTTTTTTTATTCTTTTAAAAAATATATTATTTGTGTACTTGTTTGACATTTTACTGCATTTTTAGGAGCTAGTAACATAAGCATTTTGCTGCACCCGCTATAACATCTGTCAAACTGTGCAGGATCAGTTTAATATTTATTATTAGTGTGCATGTAAACATACTCTCTGATGTGAATGGCTAGTCAATGGCAGGAATTGGGAGGTAGTAGTTTGTCTGTGTGTGAATTGACTTATCCCTCCTGCTGTTCTCTGAGAGAGTGCCTGCATCCCACATGGCATCCTATTCCCTACATAGGGCACTACTTTTGACCAGAGCGCAGTACTATGTAGGGAATAGGTGCAATTTGAGACACAGCCTGAGGCTTTCTTCCTGCAGGGCTGCTGGTGATGATGTGATGACTGACAGGCGGGCGGGTGGCGATCACAGAAGGGCCTCTCATGTGAAGTGGTCCGGCTGTTACTGTTCTACTGATGCTGAGTGGAGGATAGAGTGGCTCCACCCATGGGCCTCTCCTCTCCTCCTTCCCCTGTGTGTTTACAACCCATGTGAAGACTTGACTCCAAATCACTCTAAAATAAGATATTTATCTTCTTAACTTATGTAAGTCTCTGCTTTCCTTTGGACTGGGTTGTATGAATTCAGAGACATAACACACATACTACAATATAGAAACAGCATACTTGACATTGCAACAGCGTACAGAACAGTACAGTAACAAAAGCTTGAGAGACGTCTTCCAGGCATGAGTCAGAGGAAGTCTAGTAGTATCCAGGCCTTCCATCTTTTATAACATACATTGTTATGGTATATACATCCATCAGTCATATTGCTTTTATAAGTGTAGCCTTCTGAATGCCAAACGGGGGCAGCAGCATCTTATACAAGTTTAACGGCTGTTTTTGAGGTTTAAGAAGAGGCTTGTAAAGGAGACAGGCATTGTGGACAAGACATGTCATTGTTTGTATTATTTGGGGTTTATTAAGGATTCCCATTAGTTCCTGCCAAGGCAGCAGCTAGTCTTCCTGGGGTTTTTTAAGGATTCTCATTAGTTCCTGCCAAGCCAGCAGCTAGTCTTCCTGGGGTTTATTATAGATCCCCATTAGTTCCTGCCAAGGCAGCAGTTACTCTTCCTGGGGTTTATTATGGATCCCCATTAGTTCCTGCCAAGGCAGCAGCTACTCTTCCTGGGGTTTATTATGGGTCCCCATTAGTTCCTGCCAAGGCAGCAGCTAGTCTTCCTGGGGTTTATTAAGGATTCCCATTACTTCCTGCCAAGGTAGTAGCTACTCTTCCTGGGGTTTATTAAGGATTCTCATTAGTTCCTGCCAAGGCAGCAGCTAGTCTTCCTGGGGTTTATTATAGATCCCCATTAGTTCCTGCCAAGGCAGCAGCTAGTCTTCCTGGGGTTTATTATAGATCCCCATTAGTTCCTGCCAAGGCAGCAGCTAGTCTTCCTGGGGTTTATTATAGATCCCCATTAGTTCCTGCCAAGGCAGCAGCTAGTCTTCCTGGGGTTTATTAAGGATTCTCATTAGTTCCTGCCAAGCCAGCAGCTAGTCTTCCTGGGGTTTATTATAGATCCCCATTAGTTCCTGCCAAGGCAGCAGCTACTCTTCCTGGGGTTTATTATGGATCCCCATTAGTTCCTGCCAAGGCAGCAGCTACTCTTCCTGGGGTTTATTATGGGTCCCCATTAGTTCCTGCCAAGGCAGCAGCTACTCTTCCTGGGGTCCAGCAACATTAAGGCAGTAATATACAATTAAAAATATTACATGACATTACATTTCATAACACTTTTCACAACACATTAAGAGTGTGCCCTCAGGCCACTACTCTACTACCACATATCTACAATCCAAAATCCATGTGTACGTGTGTAGAGTGCGTGTCTTATCATGTGTCTGTGTAAGGGTGTCTGTGTCTCTATAGGGTCTTTCTGAGGATCACACCGGCTCTGTCACTCTCTGGCTGGCTGGCTGGCTGGCTGGTCTACAGATGGATGGGGTTTCTCAGAGTGAATCTCACACACGGTGATCAGAGTACCCTACCACTACCACTATCCTACCACTACCCCTACCACTACCCCTACCACTACCACTACCCTACCACTTCCACTACACTACCACTACCCCACCACTAACACTACCACTACCACACCACTACCACTACCCTACCACTACCACTACCCCACCACTAACACTACCACTACCACTACCCCACCACTAACACTACCACTACCACTACCCCTACCACTACCACTACCCCTACCACTACCACTACCACTACCCCACCACTAACACTACCACTACCACTACCACTACACACTACCACTACCACTACCACTACCACTACCACTACCACTACCACTACCACTACCACTACCACTACCACTACCACTACCCCACCACTAACACTACCACTACCACTACCACTACCCTACCACAACCCTACCACTACCACTACCCCTACCACCCACCCTACCCCTACCACTACCCCTACCCCTACCACTACCACACCACTACCCCTACCCCTACCACTACCACTACCACTACCACCCACCCTACCCCTACCACTACCACTACCCCTACCACTACCCTACCCCTACCACTACCACTACCCCTACCACCCACCCTACCCCTACCACTACCCCTACCACTACCCTACCACTAACCTACCACTACCACTACCCCTACCGCTACCACTACCCTACAACTACCACTACCCTACCACTACCACTACCCCTACCCTACCCCTACCACTACCCTACAACTACCACTACCCTACCACTACCCCTACCCTACCCCTACCCTACCACTACCCTACCACTACGGCGCTATAGGAGAAGATGAGACTGAATGAGGGAACGAGAGGAGGAAGAGGAGTAGGAGGAGTTAATCACCATGCTAATGTTGTAGTTCATCATCATTTCCTCAGGCGCGTTGAGACGCCGCTCGCCATCACTACTTTACCATCTCAGCAGCGCCCCCTGTCTTCTGGTTTAGTCACAGCGAACACTGTGTGTCTGGCTGTCTGTCTGGGGCTAGACTAGATTGGTTAGGAAGAGAGAGCTGAGAGCCAAATGAATTCCGGATGGAAGCATAGGCCTATTTGTGGAAAAAGGCGCACGCAAGGGGAAAAGGGAAAACTAGCAGAGGAGAATCTATGATCCTTGAAGGTAATTGGAGTGGCCACTGTGACTGTGTGTTGTTGATTGAGCTGTACTCCAACCATGCATTAGATGTTTTGTGCAAAAAGGCCTGGTGTTTTCTCAGGCGTGTCTATTGGGTACTGGTCCCTTGTGTATTTTTTAGCAGACCTTGTGGGGTGCGTGCAGGCCCTGTTGTGTGTGTGTGTGTGTGTGTGTCTGTGTCTGTCTGTGTGTGTTTGCCTGTGTGCATTTGTGTGCGTGCGTACACTGTACGTGCTTTCGGTGTGTGTGCATGCGTGCCTCCAAGTGTGTGTGCATACATGCGTGTAGAATACATGGTGCAGACAGAGAGCACAGTAGATGGATCCAGGGCTAGCGGTGAAGGTGAGTGAGTTTAAGCTTCACTCCTCCCCTGGGCTCTTGTTCCGCCGACAGTAACAAACAGGATCCTGGAAGAGGACGGGAGCACTCCTCCTTCCTGCTCTGGTGCACTGCTGTTCTGTTATGCTCTGCTCTGCCGTGCATGGCCAGCCCCAAGTCAGCCTCAGAAATATGAGTGGGCACATGGCGCCCATAACTCATCGTCTGACTGCCACGCTGCCACGTCCGCCCCACTGCCCTCCCTGCCAGGCTCTCCCTCCTCTCCTCTCCCTGAGGTCCATTACATCTACCACAGCCTCTCCACAGCCTCTCAGTCTCCCCTATTAGTCTTCCCATTAAATAGTGGACCGCTGGTCGGTGCCCCAGCCACATGCCCAACCCAGCTCGTCTCTCACTGGCAGAAACACACATAGGCTACATACTCATATGAAATTCTCCATTTGAGCGTTTCGGTAATATCTGCTTTTATGCTTTTGTGTTTGCATCCGAATAACTTAAACAGCAAGCGTGAACCTTCTAGTGATGGGGGAAGAATCTATACAGTTACATGTCAGGATATTATCTTTGACGATATATCATATCATTTTGACAATATCGCAATATTATTTGCACTTTTATTTCCATGATTAACCAAAATGGGTTTTCTCATGACTCTCTCTCATCTCTCTGCAGCAAACATATAGTGAGCAATATGTTTGGAACATCGAATTGCAATAAAACCACAGTATCGAATCGCAAAACATATAGAACCGAGAGAATCGCAATACATATTGTATCGGTGATAGTATCAAATCGTGAAATCACTGGCAATTCCCAGCCCTAGTAGCCTCACAATTGGTGAACAATAGGTTTCAGAGAAAGGGCATTCTCAGTATTCAGATGTTGTCTGAGGGAATCATTCTGCTAAGCACTTCTGTCTGTATCCTGGTGGGGCTTGTATCTAGTAGGCCTACACAATAAACTAGCTGCTAGCCTCCACAGCACAGTAGCTCAGACACTGATTCAGCACAGTACAATGTTGTTTGATGAAACCCTTCTGTACCCAGTTGTCATAATTAAAAAACAACAACATCATTTTGCCTTTATTTAACCAGTAAGTCATTGAGAACACATTCTCTTTTGCAATAACGACCTGACCAAGATAACAGCGATATATCGTGCAGCGAAGCCGACACATAGCGACGTTACAGACAGAGCAGACTATTCTTAGAAACTCAATAATAAAATGTATATTTTTGCTACTTGAGACTGAAGGAAGCCAGTCACACATACAGCCTGTGTGTAAAGCGGGGTTCCCATGGGCATAGAGAGAGCCCACCACCCCTATGAAGGTTCCCAGGGGCGTAGAGAGAGCCCACCACCCCTATGAAGGTTCCCATGGGAATAGAGAGAGCCCACCACCCCTATGAAGGTTCCCATGGGCATAGAGAGAGGCCACCACCCCTATGAAGGTTTCCATGGGCATAGAGAGAGCCCACCACCCCTATGAAGGTTCCCATGGGCATAGAGAGAGCCCACCACCCCTATGAAGGTTCCCATGGGCATAGAGAGAGCCCACCACCCCTATGTAGGTTCCCATGGGCATAGAGAGAGCCCACCACCCCTATGAAGGTTCCCATGGGCATAGAGAGAGCCCACCACCCCTATGAAGGTTCCCATGGGCATAGAGAGAGCCCACCACCCCTATGAAGGTTCCCATGGGAATAGAGAGAGCCCACCACCCCTATGAAGGGAGCTCCATGTCATCCTACTGTAGAGCAGCACACACCAGAATTGTGGTATCTAAACATGTGATGGAACGTGTGACTAACTATGTTCCTGGCTGACTGACTGACTGTGCTGTGAGTGACAGAGTGACAGACATGTGCCCCAGAGAGTGAGGTGTGATCAGATCTCTATGGAGCCGACAGACAGACAGACAAGTATGGCAGGCCTTCAGTCGGTGGTCCGCCATGCCTGTCTGCACACGGTTAGACTAACTGGGGGTGGAGATGACACGCAGCACTGACTCAAGCTTTGGTTCCACGTCACCTCCCACTAATGGCTGTAATTAATTGATGAATGAGGTCAAATCGGAGATATCCTTGCACGTCTCAATTCAAACACCCCCCCACCACCACCACCACCACCTCTACTGCACCTCACCCCCCAAGTTGTTTTTCTTAATACGCAGTGCACCAATACGCTCCCTCTGGGCTCATCTGCATAAGACCTTGGGATGAATGTTAACGATGTTTAATTAGACAAGAGGTGAGATGGATGGATGGATGGATGGATGGATGGATGGGTGGATGGATGGGTGGTTGGGTGGGTGGGTGGGTGGGTGGGTGGAGGAGGAGGGAGGGCTGGAGTGATCAGAAGGTGTGGGTCCTGGGTGGTGCTGTTCCCCACTGGGGGGAAGAAAAAAAATAAACACCTACACACAAATGTGTGTCCATGCCCAGCCATGCAGGCAGACACAACCTCTGGTTTATGCATGGAGGAGTCGTACTTTAACTGCCCATCATAAGGCCTAGTTTTGCCCTGACGTCTGACTTGTCCATTTACACTATGTTCCCATCAACGTTCCCTGCCATACTTGATGAAGATAAAGAGTCTCCATTGTTAATGTAATATGAATTAATATTAGGAGGTGATTATCATCACACTCTCATACAGTATAAAGTCGTACCTAAAGGTTTATTTCTCACTAGATTGGTGCCTGGTACTGTCTGCCTAAATGAATCACCACAAACTCAAGCCATTCATATTTCACAAAGACAAGTTCATTTCCAACTTTCCTACTATGTAGACTCTGACTTCTTAAGAAGGATGTAGTAGTGAATTCTAACTTGGGTACTGTGTGAGTTGAATGAGTAAAATTGCAAAGGTCTGAATCATTTAACCTGAAGCACTTAAGATATTTGGGTAGAAAATCCACCGCTTGAAAAAGTTCAAATGTCCATGTAGCCTATAGTGAAAACATCCAATTGCTATTCAATGAAGCCCGTGTAGTGAAGTGGCTGAGTGTAAGCGGGGTGGTGGTATTAGTGGTTGTCTGGTCGCTGATCCATGCCTGAGGCTATGATGCTGTGACGCTGTCTCCTACTGTCCTTATCAACCACAGAGAAAGACGTGCCTCCTCCATTAACATGTCCTCCTGACTGATCTGTGAATAAGCCCCGCTGCCTCTGCCGCGGCGGGTAATCCACTAAATGATCGGTGTGTCATCTCACCAGCACACCTCTGCAGCCTATATGGTAATAAGGAAATGCAGATGTTTCTGGTTAGATGCTCCTGCCGAGACGCTATTATCTGGGGCTGGGTTTCCTTGAGCAAGCAGGTGACTGAGTGGGTGAGGAGTCTCCTCTCCTCTTCTCCCTCTCCTATCCCCTCATTCAATTCTCCTCTCCTCTGTCCCTCTCCCTCTCCTCTCCTCCTCAGGGTCGGGGCTTATCTTGTGTTCATGGCCAGACAGGGACACCTGTGAAAGCTGTGGATTACCAGTGCTCTGCCTGGGGTTAGACATGAATACAGGGCCACCGGTAACCCATCCCAGGCCCAGGCACCACCAGCCTCCTGAGGAGGAGGTCTCCACACAGCTCCACAGATTAAGATCAACGGTTTCTTTAAGACATACAAGACATTCAATAAAAATGTTGCGTGTGTGAGTAGCTAGGGTAAACAGGCTTTGATGATGGAGGAGAAAAAGTAGTGTTTGTTCTCTTTCAAGTCTCCATGAATAAACAAGTACGTCAGCTCCCCTTTGCGTTTTGAAACACTGTGTTGACTCTCTATTTCTAATTATTTTGGAAGTGGAGTGTGTGTGTACTATTAGTACTATTTGTCTCTGGTTAACCTTTGATTTCACACAGCATTGGTTTTCTCATGTTATGGACAAGACATGTTTTTTTCTGACAACAGAATAAAACGTTATCTGTTAAATGAGTCATTCTCCAACTGCTCAGTGAGTTTAACCGCAAGCTAAATATTGGGATTGCTGAAAAGGCACGCCAGAGAAATACACAGGAGAAAGGGCCCTGTCTAACACTTTGTTAGCACCTTTACGCACTGCAAATGAACTACATGAGACAGTGCCTGCACTTGCATTTTGGATGTGATTAAGCTGTGGTTTTGGCTTTCTCACTTCACTACACTCACATCTGCTGAGACAGACTCATACAGAATAGCTGCACTAACATAACAGTGGTTTTGAACGGACCCTTGGTCTGGGGTTAGGCTATGTTTCTGTGGGGGGGTAGGTTTACTGGTGGAGGGATTGGGTCATTAGGAGTTTTGCAATTGACCAGCCATCACACAACTCTGGCTGAGGCTGGGCTGTCACCTGGGGCAGCCCAGGACATGGATAGGCTTTGACTCTTGGTTTGGTGTGATGACTGCCGCTCGACTGGGAGGGAGGTGGACTACACTGGGTCTGGGAGGGGGGGCTGGTTTGGTGTGATGGGTGGTGGAGGACTGCAGGTTGGACTGAGTCTGGGAGGGGGGGCTGGTTTGGTGTGATGGGTGGTGGAGGACTGCAGGTTGGACTGGGTCTGGGAGGAAGGGCTGGTTTGGTGTGATGAGTGGTGGAGGACTGCAGGTTGGACTGGGTCTGGGAGGGGGGGCTGGTTTGGTGTGATGGGTGGTGGAGGGCTGCAGGTTGGACTGGGTCTGGGAGGGGGGGCTGGTTTGGTGTGATGGGTGGTGGAGGACTGCAGGTTGGACTAGGTCTGGGAGGGGGGGCTGGTTTGGTGTGATGGGTGGTGGAGGACTGCAGGTTGGACTGAGTCTGGGAGGGGGGGCTGGTTTGGTGTGATGGGTGGTGGAGGACTGCAGGTTGGACTGGGTCTGGGAGGGGGGGCTGGTTTGGTGTGATGGGTGGTGGAGGACTGCAGGTTGGACTGGGTCTGGGAGGAAGGGCTGGTTTGGTGTGATGAGTGGTGGAGGACTGCAGGTTGGACTGGGTCTGGGAGGGGGGGCTGGTTTGGTGTGATGGGTGGTGGAGGGCTGCAGGTTGGACTGGGTCTGGGAGGGGGGGCTGGTTTGGTGTGATGGGTGGTGGAGGACTGCAGGTTGGACTGGGTCTGGGAGGGGGGGCTGGTTTGATGTGATGGGTGGTGGAGGACTGCAGGTTGGACTGGGTCTGGGAGGAAGGGCTGGTGGAGGTCTGGCGGCTGTGGGGATTGATGTGCTGGCACCTGGCTGTAGGCTGTGGGTTCTGCCTGAGTGGTGGAGCGCCCAGTCTCCAGTAACGTTGATGCATGGCCATGAATTATATTACATGTTGGCAGCTGCTCACTCCTATATTCATCTCAGCAGTCATTGACTTATTTATTTACACCATTTGTCAAAAGTCCTTTTAGGCATGCAAAGAACAGAAAAACAATAGGATAGAAAATGTGGCTGATTTCCTATTTTATTCAATAGTTGTTGAGTACAGCAGGTGAAGGCATTATGACAGGTGTGAAGGTGTACCCACAACGTTCTGATTAAACACTTGGTTTCTGCCCAAATGCCATATTTCAAAATGGCACCCGGCACCCACTGCTTTTATACACTATACACCTATCTATAGTATAGTAGATAGGTGTATAGTGACGTTCCAGGTCTTTGTTCAGTCCTGACATGGCGATTGAGAGCCCTTTGTTCTGGGCAGAGAGGCCCATTCACGGTGCTGCCAGGGGAACAAATTGAATCTGGTTGACAATTAATAGCTCTGCGGCATGTTTAATTAAGAGCATGTAGCCAGTGAGAGAGGGCGGGAGCAACGGAGGGACGTGTCAGAGATAAACAGAACAGAGAGATGAGGAGAAAGAGAGACAGAGAGAGAGAGAGAGAGAGCTAGTATGGCCCCAAAAATAGGAGCAGGGCCACCGGGCCATCTGGCTCATTGATCCACTGCCTGCTGTCTGGACAGAGGATCCTTTCCACAGAGAAAGGCTGCACCTCCCTCTCCTCTCTCGGAATAGTCTCACGTTTTAGAGGGGAGAGAGATCAGAGACAGATAACACACATTGTGGAGATTGGACTATGCAGATAGGCTATAGAAACCAGGGTCTAGACGAGGGAAGGAGAGAGGTACCCCCATAAAAACTTGTTCAAAACTGTGGAGCAAAAAGCTACAGCCAAGCAGATGTTTCACTTCAGCGATAACTTTCCTCTCTGATGGGAAATGACCTTGATGTGATGATGATGATTCATGTTTTAGCTAGTCATTCACAGTAGGGTCATATGGCATTGCACACTGGGTAAGCAGTACACCAGACGACAGCGATAGGACTGGTCTGACTGAACCAGAGCCTGTTGTTGAGAAGTTAAACGCTGTCAAGAGGAAACTCTGGCTGGATTGGATTCTGTTTGCATGTGACCTTCATTCCTGGTTATTGTAATGTGAACACAAAGAGGCAGCGAGCCAGGCGAGGAGGAGAGAGGGAGGAGAGGAGAGGAGAGAGAGAGAGGGAAGAGAGAGTGAAAGAGGGAGGAGAGGAGAAAGAGAGAGAGAGAGAGAGAGAGAAGAGAAGAGGGAGAGAATGCCTGCCTTCTGACAGCCTGTCTGATAGCCCAACAATAGAATAGAAGTCATGGCCAGCCAGCCCAATGTGATGCGATGCACTGGACAGACAGCACAACACACACGTCAATTAAACCATGCATGCTAGCCTACCCTCCTCCAGAAAGAACAATCAAATCAGTCAGTGCAGACGTGTGTGTGTATGTCTGTGGGAGAATTGTGTGTGTGTGTGTGTGTGTGTGTGCATTCATACTGGAATGAGTGTGTATGTGTGTGTGAAGGGGAAATGGGCGATATGGGCGAACGGTCATGGGCGATCCCCTCATGGTGACGAGCAGGAAGAAGAGAAAAACCCTCTTTCTTTTCGCTGGCTAATTGGCCTGAGCAGTGTGTCTCTGTGATGGCTGTGTGTCTGGTGATATTATTAGGGCCTTGTCTTCTCTCCCTTTCTCTAGCGGATCGGATTGCTCTCTAAAAGCAGAGGGTGTACTGTACACACTTCATATCTTTATTGTCATTTCACCTTCTGCCCTTTACCTCTGTCTCCCGTTTCTGTCTGTCTGTCTGTCTGTCTGTCTGTCTGTCTGTCTGTCTGTCTGTCTGTCTGTCTGTCTGTCTGTCTGTCTGTCTATGTCTGTCTGTCTGTCTGCCTAGCTATGTCTGTCTGCCTGTCTGTCGTAGAGCTGCACCAAAAACATTCCTTCCTTCTGTGTATCACAGTCTCCTCTGAGCTGGAGCAACACATCTCCCTCCTGTCTTTCTCTCTCTGATTCCTTTCAGTACATTTTACTCTGTTGTACTTAAAGACCGGTTCTCCATCTTTGGATTTGGACTGTCAGGATCTAAACAAGAGAAACGTGATACAGTAGCCAATATCACTAGCGCCTGCTGTGCACACACACACACACACACACCTTCGCCACATGACCGAAATAACCCACGGCTGAGTGGTCAAAGGGAGGCGCAATTTCACAGAGAGCCCAGTAGGGGTTCTGGGGGGCGTCTCAGATTGGAAGTTAGAAATTGGTTTCACGCTAGGGTGCGCTTGTCATTTGTCCGTGCTTAATAGTGGAATTCAGGATCATTCAGCCATTCATTGATTCTGGGGGGGTGAAATATATAGACTCTCAGACTTGCATGAGGCTTGTCTCACCTCATTCTGGCATTTTTAGGGAAATTGGTAGAATCTCCCTCTGGTTGCCTCACACCATGGTGGCTTTGGATTGACACCCTGGCCTCAGAGCCCTGGCCTCAGAGCCCTGGCCTCAGAGCCCTGGCCTCAGAGCCCTGGCCTCAGAGCCCTGTCCTCAGAGCCCTGGCCTCAGAGCCCTGGCCTCAGAGCCCTGGCCTCAGAGCCCTGGCCTCAGAGCCCTGTCCTCAGAGCCCTGTCCTCAGAGCCCTGTCCTCAGAGCCCTGGCCTCAGAGCCCTGTCCTCAGAGCCCTGGCCTCAGAGCCCTGGCCTCAGAGCCCTGTCCTCAGAGCCCTGTCCTCAGAGCCCTGGCCTCAGAGCCCTGGCCTCAGAGCCCTGGCCTCAGAGCCCTGTCCTCAGAGCCCTGGCCTCAGAGCCCTGGCCTCAGAGCCCTGTCCTCAGAGCCCTGGTCTCAGAGCCCTGGCCTCAGAGCCCTGGTCTCAGAGCCCTGGCCTCAGAGCCATACTTTGCGTATTGTATTTCTGAGCACCTTCAAGACGTATGATACCTACTAATGTTGTAGTTACTTTAGACAGAAATGAAAGTAGGGAGGTTGGGCGTAAATCGAGACCGTCTAGCAATCCAAAGGTTGCATGTTCGAGTCACGTCAGGGACAGCTGTATCATTTTAGATATCCCTTATTCTAACCTACTACGTAAATGAACCTAACCTTTGTTGTTAGTTCCCCTAACTGCCAACGTTAATTCTCCCTGTAATTCTGCTATGGTGTTACGTTCAACAAGCTACCTAATAATACTATACGTCCTCCTAGACGTATGATAACTTACATCATCCAATTAGTATGCGATTGTACGACGGGTACAACATACGATACTAGCTATACATCCTCTAATTCATATGATATTGTACGACCACTATTCCATTCTTAATGTAACCTAACTAAACATAATACACTGCATGACCCAAAGTATGTGGACACCTGCTCGTCAAGCATCTCATTCCAAATTCATGGGCATTAATATGGAGTTGGTATCCCCTTTGCTGCTATAACAGCCTCCACTCTTCTGGGAAGGCTTTCCACTAGATGTTGGAACATTGCTGCTGGGACTTGCTTCCATTCAGCCACAAGAGCATTAGTGAGGTCGGGCAATGATGTTGGGCGATTAGGCCTGGCTCGCAGTCGGCCTAATCGCGTGTTCGATGGGGTTGAGATCAGGCTTCTGTGCAGGCCAGTCATGTTCTTCCACAACGATCTCGACAAATTATTTCTGTATGAACCTCGCTTTGTGCACGTGGGCATTGTCATGCTGAAACAAACTGTTGCCACAAAGTTGGAAGCACAGAATTGTCTAGAATGTCATTGTATGCTGTAGCACAAAGGTTTCCCTTCACTGGAACTAAAGGGCCTAGCCCGAACCATGAGAAATAGCCCTAGTCCATTATTCCTCCTCCACCAAACTTTACAGTCGGCACTATGCATTGGGGCAGGTAGTGTTCTCCTGGCATCCGCCAAACCCAGATTTGTCCATCGGACTGCCAGATGTGAAGCATTATTCATCACTCCAGAGAATGCATTTCCACTGCTCCAGAGTCCAATGGCTGCGAGCTTTACACCACTCCAGCTGACGCTTGGCATTGCACATGGTGATCTTAGGTTTGTGTGCGGCTGCTCGGCCATGGAAACCCATTTCATGAAGCTCCCAATGAAGAGTTCTTGTGCTGACGTTACTTCCAGAGGCAGTTTGGAATTCGGTAGTGAGTGTTGCAACCAAGGACAGACTATTTTTACGCGCTTCAGCACTCGGCGGTCCTGTTCTGTGAGCTTGTGTGGCCTACCACTTTGCGGCTGAGCCATTGTTGCTCCTAGACATTTCCACGTCACAATAACATCACTTACAGTTGACCGGGGCAGCTCTAGCAGGGAAGAAATTTGACAAACTGACTTGTTGGAAAGGTGGCATCCTATGACGGTGCCACTTTGAAAGTCACTGAGCTCTTCAGAAAGGCCATTCTACTGCCAGTGTTTGTCAATGGAGATTGCATGGCTGTGTGCTCGATTGTATACACTGTGAAGGAACATTTACACGACAACACCTGTCAGCCAAATCCACTAATTTGAAGGGGTGTCCACATACTTTTGTATACATAATGTATATCACACTCAACGGAGTGTCACAGATTTCTGTTCAGAATAATA
This sequence comes from Salmo trutta, assembly GCF_901001165.1. Classification (NCBI taxonomy): domain Eukaryota; kingdom Metazoa; phylum Chordata; class Actinopteri; order Salmoniformes; family Salmonidae; genus Salmo; species Salmo trutta. Next base: position 15,891,576 of record NC_042986.1, on the reverse strand, counting down.
CGAATTGCCCTAAGCCCACATTGGGAATGAAGTCTGATGTCATGTCATTGATGTGGGTAGTACTAGGCAGACCTGGATTGCAGACCTGGATGTCCCGTCATTGTGTGCCTGACAGGTGATCTTTGACTTGTGGAATCATTACACTTTTTAACTTGTTATAAGGCCTATATAGCACTATATTTCATCTGTCAGGAAAGAACTTGAATCATGTTGTAGAGTACATAGTTGATCAGCTGCTAGACATCCTATTTAAAACATTACACATGGGCTATTTATTTGTATTGCATTTACAGCAGTATACCCTTCTAGAACATTGTTAAGGTCATTGCATATGGGCAGTTAGCTATGAGAATCTCGCCACAGTTTGAGCCATCACTGCTAACTTGGAGTGAGAATCTGAGAGTTTGGGCTTGGTTCTGAGTTGAAGAGGAGAGAAAAGTACTGCAGGTGGGCCTGGTGGGGAAGGTCAGCATCATGGAGCCAGGCGAGGCATCGCGTGAGCTCTGTCCAGCTCGGTTCTCCTCTGTTGGTGTGTCAGCGGGGGCACAGGCGTCCTGCTGTAGGCATGAGGAAGAGGACGTGGTATGGAACACCAGAGGTCACAGAGCCACGGGGGGGGGAAGACTCCTACCCGTCTGCCCCAAAGTTCTCCCTAAAACCACACCAGAGAGATAGAGAGTGAGTGAGAGAGGGAAAAGGCCTGCTACCAAACATACTCTTCTCAATGGTAAACCTGAAGGTGGCCCATATTGTATGTCATATTAGTGTTGTAATTCTATTTTCTCCTTATTCCTTTATAATGAGGCCTTGTTGATGATTTACATCAGTTACCTTATAAGACTGTGGCACTAACCACTAAGTCCTATTGCCGACTAATTACTGCTCGATCGATTCCTTTCATTTCACTCACTTTAAGTCCCTCTCTCGTCACACGTCCCTCTCTCATCACCACACCGTAGATCTACTCCCATATAAACCTCTCTCTTCCATCTTCCTTCTTTATCGCCTTCTTCATCCTTCTCCTTTTATTTGTTACTCACTTCCTTTCAATCTTTCTCAATGCCTCGAAACCTTTCCTGTTCTCTGTGCGTCTTTCTCAAACACCCACACGACTATAGACATGTAGTGCACACAGACACGTACACACTTAGCAGTGGGCGGGCGAGCCTCTTGTGTTGTGGTACTCTGTGGGGTGAGAGGTGGGAGGCGGGCGTGTGGAGGCTGACCATCGCACTGCCTCTCTCAGGGCTAAATGATTACATCCTCTCAAAGAACAGTTTCACTTCCATCGTTGACGGCAGCCGTGACACCAAAGCCAAAACAATTTCGCTAAGTGCCAACTCCCTCTCTCCCTGGTCGGCGTCCCCGCCTCCCTCCGTCTGCCCGCCCGCCCGCCTGCACCCAGTGCCTCTCCTCTCCAGTCACTCTCACCCATTATGTTGTCTGCTTGTTACACTGTAACACCCACAGCCATGGTAAACAAACAGATAGAAAGCCCAGTGCAGAGTGCTGGAGCAGTATTCTATGCTATACCATTGACTGTGGAAGCAGAGAGGCGTGCAGAAGGAGAGAGAAGGAGGCTCCCGATGAGAGAAGCCTCAGCCAGCCATTGTCTCCCATAGATGACCACCAGCATGTGAAACAGAAAGACCAGCGCCTGAAGAACATCTAAGCCGTTCAGGATCAATGTAGGATTGATCCCAGTGTATCTATGTATAATGTAGACCAGTGGAATGGACGGCTTGTCTTTCCTCTCATTTCCCCATGCAGGACAGAGAGAGCATTAGCTGTAGCTGCGGGAAATACCTGAAGTGTGTTTTAAACATTCAAAAAAGATGTAAGCCAGGAGGCTCCTTACTATTAACCAGGTCGATTAGGTATGGTGAGAGAAATAGGTCTACACTCGTACAGGATACTTACAGGATCATTTACTGTCCTGCTCCAGGAACAGTTCACCCAAGATGATGAGCCTCAGCAGGATTGTGTGGATGGGTGGTTGCCATGTTTGTACCGTGGGACATGGGTTGTGGAGACAGAGCATTGTGTGTAGGATAGAGCAGCAGCAGGTAGAGCGTTCCGTTAAGGGTGATAAAACAGAGTCAGCAGCGTGTCCCCCCCGCTGTCTGGGCATCCCTAGGAAGCCCCCTGCAGGTTGCAGAAGGTCTTAATGGGCAGGGTGGTGGGGTACAGGGCATCTTTAAAACCTGCTCAGGGACTCATAGAACGGCCTCAAACAGCCTCGCCCCTGACCAGCAGATGCCAAGTGCAGCTGTCAACACACTATTGTTAATCCTCTCTCTTTTGCTAGCTCCTTCTAGTACTTGCGTCCTCCGTACTACACTGCTTCCTTATAGTAACACTAGCCTTCACTCTCTTTTAGGCAAGCTGAGGTAAAGTTACTTGAACAAAGTTTATAGGTATCCATTTTATCCACTTGTACATTCACAGTAAAATACCTTCGTTTTTTCATTATCGTTTTCCGTACTGCTTTAAAAATCGTTTTTCTTTGCCTGACGACTCATCCGGAATTTAATTCTGCTGCTCTATTGATTGCTACATACATTCAGTCTGAATCTTCCATCCTAGAAGCCGTTTGTGTGACTTCAAAACGAGGGGCGTTGTAAACAAATTCATCAGCGATTGGATCGTCTCTAACAAATCTAATCAGAGGATCAAAGTTGATAACGTCATCATGTAGGCTGGCTCTGGCCCAAACCATTAGTTTCTGGGACCAAGCAAATGTTTTATTCCATGGCCACACCTTTTCCCAACATTGATAAATGGCACATTTCCATTGTTCAAAAAGTTACAATCCTACAATCTTAACTTCCCTCTATTTAAAATGATCTACCTTGAATCAGTTATATGGCCACATGAGATCATATTGATGGTACAATGTTTGAAATATTGTTCCTAGTACATTACATATTGAAGAATTATAAAGAAAAAAGACCCAATGATTCACCGTGGGGGCTGCATTTTGGGAGGTTGAATGGATGCAGACTTTTAATCAGACCTTTACTCTTCTCCTGCTTTTCACACATTAGTCTCTGTCATAATCACACTTTTTGGATATTCCTTATTTTTTCCTCTCGCTCTCGTCTTTCACTCCTCCCCCTCTCTCTCGCTCTCTCTCCCTCTCTCTCTCTCCCTCTCTCTCTCTCGTTGTCCATGACTCCATCTCTCCTGTGTCTAATTGCATTTGAATTTGTCTTCCGGGATCCCTTGATACTGGAACAGCAATCCATGCTCCCACCTCTCTCCCACCTCTCTCCCACCTCTCTCCCTCCTCTCTCCCACCTCTCTCCCTCCTCTCTCCCTCCTCTCTCCCTCCTCTCTCCCTCCTCTCTCCCTCCTCCCTCCTCTTCTCCCTCCTCTCTCCCTCCTCTCCTCCCTCCCTCCTCTCTCCCTCCTCTCCTCCCTCCTCTCCTCCCTCCTCTCCTCCTCTCCTCCCTCCTCTCTCCCTCCTCTCCTCCCTCCTCTCCTCCCTCCTCTCCTCCCTCCTCTCCTCCCTCCTCTCTCCCTCCTCTCCTCCCTCCTCTCCTCCCTCCTGGCCCTGGCCAGTTATGTTTCATGGGCTGCCCTGGAGGAAATATCAGATGACCTGGCTCTCCACACAGAGCCTGGGATCCTGTGTAGTTGGGTCATCAGGGAGGCTCTTCTCACCATATCCGTCCTCAACCCCACCCCTTTCCGCTCATACAGCTTCCTGCTTTCAAGTGCAGGCCAAGGTCAAAGACAGCAGCATCGTCAGGCAGGATACATTCCCTCATTCCCCAGGCCTCAACTAAAGCATGGCCAGAGGCACTGTGCTACTATATACCCTATCCTAACCTGTGCTATGCTGTATGATGATTCTCAAGTGCCATTAGCTGAGGCTGCTAATCAATACACTGTAGAAAATTGTTTTTCTAAGAGCTTTCGATTAACATAGCTTTTCATTAGTGCCATTATGCTAGACAACGAGTGAAAAAGACACGTAATGGCTCAAAAGAGGGCGAATAACTGTTGAACCTCTGCTTTTCATAGACGTGCTGCACTGTATTCTTAAAGGCTCGTACTTACCAGGGAGTAAACCCATGTATCTTTTCTCTGTCACTGTTTTGTTAAAGATTAGTATTTGGGGGAAATGTGCCCATCATCTAGTAGCATGGATGGATGCTTGTATTCGTATGGCAGGTGTGTATGCCTCCAAGACATGAGACCCCGTCTACCTCCCCTCTGTGCTTCTCTGCGGGGGGTTTTTTTTCAGATCAAATTCTCCGTTGCACTTTGGGAGAGAGAGCCATTATGGATGGTGTTTAGAGACAGGTGTCTGATGCGCCCTGAGATAATGCCAAAAGACTCGTATCTCCCTTTTCATGGAACGGCAACAGTTGTTTCAAGTGATCAGGTCTGCCATTCCAGACAGGGGACTGTTGATCCTCTCAATGCCTCTCTTCACACACATAAATCAAAGCTAGCATAGCCGCGACGAACAGAACAGCAACAAACAGCTAGGCAGCCAGCCAGGCCCCTAGGTCACATAGGGACAGTGTTACTACTAGGGGCTCAAAGAGTCCCTTCAGAAAGTGAACCAGCCTTTGACTAACTGACTTAAATGCAGAAAAGTTGCATCATGGAATGTGAGAGGGTATAATGAGGTGATGCGCTCTGTCTGATCAGCTTCACAAAGGAACTGGCCTCGCTCGACACTCGCTCCCCAGACAGTCATTACGGTTGATTTGAATACAAAGACATGGTCAAACGCTATTTATTTTCTGTGGAGTGGCTGCTGCCTACCCGCTTCCCTTTCTCTCTCGTTTTGGAGCCAGAAAATAAAATAGGGTGAATATGTTAGTGTCATCTCTCATTTCAAACAGGTAGACATTCAAAGCGAGATTTTGCAACTTCCACTGTGTGAAAATATCATTTGACATGTGGGAGGCAGTGAAAGGCAAAGCCAGACGAGTGAATCTCGTTTGGAGGCTTTCACCTCAACGTTTAGAAAAGCACGACACACTTACTGTAGGAGACGGGGACTGTGTGACTGCTAGGAGGGAGACGGGACAGACAGAACAGAGATAGCTGGGTTAGACAGGAAAAGGAAACGAATGACACCATGTGCAGTGTTAAGGTAATCACATGCCAGGCAGAGACAGGTCACAGTAATCAGCCTCTCTGATTGTAACAGGCTTATGGAGAAGAGGATGCACAAACAAACTCTTTCAAGGTGTCTAATATCTCCCATTAACTGCTATAGGACTCTGTCATGTAGCTAGCATACTATCTGTGCTCTCCGTACACGTACGTGTCACAGCTTTGGAGAGAGAAAAGGAACAAATGAGATGGCTGGGCTTCAACAGCAAACAGCTGCATGTTGTTGTCTTTGCTAAATGAAAGGGCTCTTTGCATTCATTCCCTGTGTCAATTACAGAGGCTAGCTACTGATCATGCTCTCTTTTTCACAGCTAGTCTGTGTTGATTGGTGCTGTTTACCCAGTTCTGCTGCGAGGGAGTGTTCCTTGAGCTGAGCTAGACAAACAGCTAGACATAGTTAACACATGGACAGACTATTGCTGTATATTTAAATGAGTGGAGTAAGTTGAAGTATAGATGTGGGTTTGACCTGTGAGTCAGAGTGGGTGAGACAGTGTACTAGGTTTGACCTGTGAGTCAGAGTGGGTGAGACAGTGTACTAGGTTTGACCTGTGAGTCAGAGTGGGTGAGACAGTGTACTAGGTTTGACCTGTGAGTCAGAGTGGGTGAGACAGTGTACTAGGTTTGACCTGTGAGTCAGAGTGGGTGAGACAGTGTACTAGGTTTGACCTGTGAGTCAGAGTGGGTGAGACAGTGTACTAGGTTTGACCTGTGAGTCAGAGGGGGTGAGACAGTGTACTAGGTTTGACCTGTGAGTCAGAGTGGGTGAGACAGTGTACTAGGTTTAACCTGGCTGTGATTGAGAGAGGTAGAGACATAATGTACATAGTATACTGAAAGGCTGGTGTGTGAATATTTCCCCATTGTGATGGAGTGCAGGCCAGAGGCAGTAAGGTCAGCCGATAGAGTCCAGAGCTCGTTGACAGCTGCTGGCTTGACTTTGATGCACCATCAGCTAGCCTTGCCCTCCACTCCGCCTCACTCTGTTCTGTTCTGCCCACGAAGCGTGTGCAGTCAACCTGAAAGCAGCACTAGCCTCTCATTACGCAGCCCAAACAAGCTTTGTCTCTTTGCAGCTGTTTAACGGCCACACGTCTGTTTTTGTTTGTTTTCTCGCTGTAAGATTATTGCACCTTTATGGTTGATCGGGGGCTTGGAGTAATCCCTGGCATCTGTTCAGAGAGAGGGGGATGAGAGAGGGGGATGAGAGAGGGAGAGAGAGAGAGAGAGCCCCCATCCACTCCTCTTTTATTTTCCGGTCTGACTGGGCCCACTATTTCATCTCCTGCTGCCCAGCCTGGCCGGCTGACTTTTAAGACGAGTGATGGAGAGGACTGAGGCACTAATAGGCACTGAAGTCACCGAGGAGGTTACACCCGCTATTTATTCCTCCCAACAGCATCTGCCTCTTTTAGGAGGGAGGGGGGAAATTCATGTAGGAGTCATTTATTTCATAACATATGCAGGAAAGTAACTTTTTTTTGTTTGAGTGGTAATGCTGCACAAACAAAAAACTGTCAAGTCTATTTTTATCCAGCTCTTATGGACTGTAGTCTTTCTCGTACACCTCTGATGAGGAGACAGCTGCTAGTTACCATATGGGAATATTCCATGTAGTTGGCCACAGCAGTGTAGTCTTGGTTGTGTAGTCTTGGTTGTGTAGTCTTGGTTGGCACAGTAAATGTACTATTCTCTCAGTTCTCCTTGTTATCCATATGCTTCTAGTCTCAGGGGCCTGAATGTACATATGTGTCTCTTTCACTTAAAAATCTGTACGTTCTCTTCATTTTATTGTACTTTCTTCCTAATCAAACCCCTAGCTACACACTGAAGTGAAGAAAGAACAGCTCCAGCCCTTTAGCTTTTCTTGACAGCTTCCCAACCCCCCCCCCCCCCCCAACTCCACCCTCCTCCCTATCTCATCCCCATCTCCACTTAATGCTGCCTCCACCTTGTCATGCTGTGGCTGCCTCCCCTCCAGTCATTATGGCAGGGGGACAGGAAGTTAATCAACGCTGTATTATCTCCCAGCCTGCACCTGGAGGCCAGGGTGCCAGCCATGCTACCCAGCGGACCCCTGCCAGCCTGGGATCTCTCCTTACTCTGGCTCCCTCCTCACCCAGGCTCCCTCCTCACCCTGGCTCCCTCCTCACCCTGGCTCCCTCCTCACCCAGGCTCCCTCCTCACCCAGGCTCCCTCCTCACCCAGGCTCCCTCCTCACCCAGGCTCCCTCCTCACCCAGGCTCCCTCCTCACCCAGGCTCCCTCCTCACCCTGGCTCCCTCCTCACCCTGGCTCCCTCCTCACCCTGGCTCCCTCCTCACCCAGGCTCCCTCCTCAACCAGGCTCCCTCCTTACCCAGGTTCCCTCCTCACCCTGGCTCCCTCCTCACCCTGGCTCCCTCCTTACCCAGGCTCCCTCCTTACCTTGGTTCCCCCAGCAACCCCTTGGGAAGGCTCAGCCAGGCTCTGGTAGTGGTGATGCCTGCCAGGACACACTCATTATGACACAGAGCCAGGGGGATGCTGGTACTCAGCTCCTAGCCATAGATGTTTAACACACTGGGCTCTCTGAGACTGGGGGTTTATTCTGGATGTGAATGGGGGTTTATTCTGGATGTGAATGGGGACTTATTCTGCCAATCGTATCTCTTTTTGCTGCCATTTCCGTTGTTGCTTCTCTTATTATTGTGACATTATTGCCCCGTGTGGACAGGAGATGTAACCTCGAACATGAAGGGACATATTGTGTAAACATAGCCCATATACACAAACGTTTGTTCACACTCCTATTTGAACACACTCGCAACACACGGAGACACACACACACACACATCCCTGGATATTAAAAGGTGATATTATATTATGAGACGGCACCTCTCCTCCATGCCTCCTTATCTGTCTCTCTGTCGGTCTGTCTGTCTGAGCAGCTGATAAATGCTCTGGCTGAGGGATGAATTGCTGGCTGTCACTGGTAATCATGAGGTTGTCTGGCAGCATCCAAAGTGCTTTTATTTCTGCCCATTAGTTTGGTGTAGAAATGCGTAGGTAGTCCGGGCTGCTCTGCCTTCATTCTCTGACTGATGCAGGAGCCACTGTGATCACTGAAAACATGACAGCGTATCTCTATTATATTCATCTACGCCACTGTCTATCTATAGAATCTCCTTTACACTAGATGTATAGGACTGTAAAGGACTCTATAACATCCACATACAAGCTAGCATTGTTCCAGTACATGGCATCCTGTACTGTGTGAGTGTGAGTGTGTGTGTGTGTGTGGGGGGGGGGGGAAATCGGCACCAAAAATGTTAAAAGCCGCTGTCTGAATGTGGAACACTGGAGACGTCAATCTGTGGGAGAAGCACCTTGAAGTCTTCTGTTCTGAGGAGAGGCTGATCAAAGTCTGCTTAACAAAGATGGTCTGAACTCAGCTGTTATGTGTTGCATCTCTTGTTTCTGTCTGTCTACTGTGTGCTACTTTACCCAATCTCCATTTACCTGGCTGATCCTACAGGAGCATCGGGCCCATCTCCTCTCTGTGCCCCTTTTGTGTTTCTGCTGTGTGTTCTCCTGTCGGAATGTCAATGAACCGTGCTCTCAACAATGTATTAGCATCAGAAGCTCCAGGTGATTACAGATGACACATCTAAGCCTTCCTTTCTTTCCCTCCCTCTCCTCTCTCCCGTTCTCCTCTCTCACAGGAGATCGCAGCTTACTTGATAACATTTGAAAAGCATGAGGAATGGCTAACGACGTCCCCTAAAACAAGGTAAGTGAGGCAAAGTCTCCCAAGAAACAACCGCAAAATACCATTTTCTTCACAGGAAAAGCCACACTGTGCCTTTTAGTTTTTCGGCGTCACTACACAGACTGATAAAAAATAGAAACTGATCTGTCTCGTGCTGAGTACCAGGAATCCCTACTGCACCACTCCCTTCATGTCAAGAGGCAGATGCCTGTTTAATATTACAATCTGCCTGATGGAAGTTTGGAAAACGTTGCACCTTTCAGAAGCTATTTGAGCCAGACGATGGAATATTAATGTTGACTAATAATTGCCTTTTAGCGGGCCAATTAACACAACATGCACTCCTCTGGTCTCCGCTGTGACTGTGATGCTAATGTGTTGGTATCTGTCTGCACATTCACACACTCTCCAATAGGAAGAACTGGGTTTGAATTCAGAGCTCTTTCTGCATGGGCCAGGAGAGACAGAGGGGAATGTGGATATGAATGTCAATAAGAGGTCACTTTTGGAAAAGAAAATGATGGCGTCACCGTGATGCTATCCATGATAAGTAACATAATACGCCAACGCTCCTACAAGCTGTGTCCTACCAATGTATTAGTTCGCGTCAGACACATGGAATTAAATGTCAACAGTGTTGATGTTATTTCCACGGCAACATTATTTACTCTTATTTCTACAACCTGTCATTCCCATCCTGGATGCTGATTGGCTGCAGCACGGTTCCGGACATAACGTTTTTTGAAATAAATATTTGACGCCGGTAGCTCTTCATCTGACTAGCTTTTACTTATCTCCCGCTGTCAGGCAGTTCCGGGTTTGACTTGCTTGGCTTTCTCTAGCCTTTCTCTGTCTACCTCCCCATCCTTCCCATGCTCTTCTGTCTGTATGCAGCGAACACAGAACACACACAGCCCCACATACACACTGATCTAACACATTCTGATGAGGAATCCTCACTCACACAGCAAGCCATCCCTGGTGTTATTAACAGTCCTCATCCATGTGTAACTGTACTGTTGGCACTCTGACACACAGATCAGTCCTCTCTTCTCCTCTGCCTGCCAGGGACATTGATAATGGCTCCACATAAAGAAAGTGCCAATTAGTTTTCCTGTGTAATTGTAGAAGATGGCCCAAAGAGCACCCTGGCCTCTACGCTACACCTTCTTATCATCAACCCACAACAATTAACTCAACACACCAGGCCTCCTTGTCTTCAGACACCAGTGGAATATTTGACATTAGGCCCAGTGTTATTAACGGCTGTCTCCAGGAACATGTAAAACAGCAGGCTGTGTTATCTAGTTCCACTAACCGTAACTGGAATGAAAAACCCAGGGAGAATGAACACTCAGCGGTATTAACATAAGTACAGGAGCACTACTCTGGAGAATGAAGGGACTGATAGACAGTAACAGGGAAAGCTCGAGGCTTGAGTCACACATTGTCCAATCAGCATCCAGTTGGACTATAATGGTGAGGGTGGTGGAGTCTCTGTGACTCACTGTCACCAGCCTGCTGGGTCCTAGAGGAGCCCGGTGTGGGTGCTGATGTCTCAGTAGATGTGGCACTGAGGGATGAGATAAAGGCTGGGGGCCAGACAGAGCCACAGAGCCTACAGAGGAATGGACAGGAGCAGAGCTGAACTTGACATGGATGAGAGGAGCTGCTTTATTATGGCTGTTATGGCGTTTATGTACGGGGGCCAGGCGAGGTGAGCTGGCCAGGCAGGCAGGAGTGGAGAGGGTGGGGCTGGAAAGGGGGAGGCTGGCGGAGTGTTTGTGTTCTTGGAGCAGTCCGTCAGACAGAGAGGGTAAAGTGTTGTGACAGACAGGGTAGCAGGGTGATTGATGGGAATCTGATTGATGGGCTGTAATCTTTCTCCTACAGCACTTTGCCGAGAGGTCACAGGTCAGGGTTCGCACAAGGGAGAGCTGTGCTTGGGACCTGGACGGAAGGCCATTTGTCATCACAGACACACCTCGGAGTGTGTGTGTGCGTGTAGCCAGGTCATAAACATGCTAAAAGGAGAGGGGAGAGGGGAGTGGGGGAGGGGGGAGAGGGGAATGGGCGAGTAGAGAGCTCAAGGAGCTGACACAAGCTGTTTAACCAAGGTGACACAAAACCCAGGACAAGCATGGAGATGACATGACGCACTGCCAACACACTGCCAACACACTGCCAACACACTGCCAACACACTGCCAACACACTGCCAACACACTGCCAACACACTGCCAACACACTGCCAACACACTGCCAACATGGAGGATAAACAGGTAAATAAGGAGTGAGTGTAGTGAGGGGTATTACACGTGCACATTTGATCAATTAGCTATTTGTTACATGGGCCGAGCTGCCTACTGAATATTCAGTCCATCCAGTGTTTGATATGGTTTGTTTTGGGTCCAATCTGTTTATTTATCCTTCCTGAATCAGAAGAGGCCTGGCAGCAGCCAGGGGAGAGAAGTCGAGCGGCAGAGTGATTGATGTGCCGAGTCCTAGTAATACACATTCCCTTTCAGATAGGAAGTGCAACAGCGCTTAAAATCAATAGCAGCGCTCTCCCACTGACTGCTAGAACAGAACTACAGCTAATTCAGCCTGCACCTGTCAGAGCCAGGGAATCTTTCCCAACTTTCATTTACACCCCAACGCTAGAGCGAGCTGCCTGCGCTGGCTTCCATTTCCATTAGAGGGAGATGCTGGTATAATGGCTTTAATGAACGCCTGGCCTGCGGTGTGATTTAACATCGCTCTTACCATATACCTCTCCTCTCTCTGAATGGAGGGAACAGACTTAAACTGACAATTAGGATTTCTACCCCCTGCATCCCACGCCGATAGCCATGTTCATTTTTTCTGTGAACCTTTTTAAAGAGCGGCCATCGTTAAAGCATGAAGTGTTAAGGTTGGCGTGCTGCTGAGAGGACAATGAGAGCAGGACAGGACAGGGCAGGACAGGACAGGACAGGACAGGGCAGGACAGGACAGGACAGGACAGGGCAGGACAGGACAGGGCAGGGCAGGACAGGACAGGGCAGGACAGGACAGGACAGGACAGGGCAGGACAGGACAGGACAGGACAGGACAGGACAGGACAGGGGTGGCAAACTGACACCATAGCTGTAGATAGTGATCTGGTGGGTAGTGAATAGTCAGTTAACCTCATGCTATGCTTCATGTAATAAGGACCAGACATTTGTGTCCATCACAAATGACACAAATGGATACCCGAGGAGTGTTTTTGAAAGGTGCAGCCCAGGTGCATGGTGCAGACAAGAACAGGCAGAGAGCCAACCAGTTTAGACAGAGCTGTATGGGTAAAGAACAGTCTGTCAGGAAAGGTGTCGGACACCTTGGTGTCGTAGAGGGATCGCTCATTAACTACAGAGTACCCTTTTAAATGACACACATTACTATTACACAGGAACGGTTTCTGATGACTGCAGCCAATCACAAAGTGGATCTGAGGGAGTGCTCCAGTCCTTTTGACCAGTGTGTGTGTGTGTGTGTGTGTGTGTGTGTCTTTGTTTCCTCCCCTATTCCCTTCAGTAGTCAGAGAGAACAAACACTGACTTGTTATGGCTCCTGGAAACCATCAGATGGAGCAGTGAGCTATGTCAGCATTTCACCTCTGTTTTAACACACAAACACACCATGTACTCTCTTATATTGAAACTATCAAACAATAAGTACCTTTCCACTGAGGGGCCACAATGACACTGAACCTACGGCCCCCGTGTCCCAGAGCAATAGCCCTCTCTCCTCTCCTCCCACATTCACAGACTCCCTTCAGACAGCTTCCAAAGACAATGCCTTTATTAAAACCTACAGCACCACTGCCATCCCAGAGGCACCGACACACCAACAACAGTCTAGCTAAGTGGGTGTGTAAGTGTGTTAGAGAGACTGTTTGCTTTTCTTTGTGTGTTAGTGTCTGTTAGTGCCTGGGTGTGGATGTCTATAATGATGTGTGGGAGTGTGTGTGTGTGTGTGTGTGTGTGTGTGTGTGTGTGTGTGTGTGTGTGTGTGTGGGAGTGTGTGTGTGTGTGTGTGCGCGCGTTTGTGTGCGTTTGGTCAGCATGACATTCTGTATGTCTGGGCCTGCCTGCTGTAGTCAATCAGTCCCATGTGTAACGTGAACGCTTCTGTCACCTCTTCTGGCACATGGTGGGAGACGTGCTCAGCTGGACTTTGTGTGTGTGTGAGGAGGGTGTGTGATGGTGTTTGGGCCTAATGCTTTGTGGCATTGTGGGCTCACACTGGTTCAGAGGAGAGAAGAGAGGAGGAAGTACAGGAGCAGCGTAGGAAGAGAGGGGGAAGGACAGGAGCAGCTTAGGAAGAGAGGAGGAAGGACAGGAGCAGCGTAGGAAGAGAGGAGGAAGGACAGGAGCAGCGTAGGAAGAGAGGAGGAAGTACAGGAGCAGCGTAGGAAGAGAGGAGGAAGGACAGGAGCAGCGTAGGAAGAGAGGAGGAAGGACAGGAGCAGCGTAGGAAGAGAGGAGGAAGCACAGGAGCAGCGTAGGAAGAGAGGAGGAAGGACAGGAGCAGCGTAGGAAGAGAGGAGGAAGCACAGGAGCAGCGTAGGAAGAGAGGAGGAAGGACAGGAGCAGCGTGGGAAGAGAGGAGGAAGTACAGGAGCAGCGTGGTAAGAGAGGAGGAAGTACAGGAGCAGCGTAGGAAGAGAGGAGGAAGGACAGGAGCAGCGTAGGAAGAGAGGAGGAAGGACAGGAGCAGCGTAGGAAGAGAGGAGGAAGGACAGGAGCAGCGTAGGAAGAGAGGAGGAAGTACAGGAGCAGCGTGGGAAGAGAGGAGGAAGTACAGGAGCAGCGTGGTAAGAGAGGAGGAAGTACAGGAGCAGCGTGGGAAGAGAGGAGGAAGGACAGGAGCAGCGTAGGAAGAGAGGAGGATAGGTCAGGAGCAGCGTGGGAAGAGAGGAGGAAGTACAGGAGCAGCGTGGGAAGAGAGGAGGAAGGACAGGAGCAGCGTAGGAAGAGAAGAGGAAGGTCAGGAGCAGCGTAGGAAGAGAGGAGGATGTACAGGAGCAGCGTAGGAAGAGAGGAGGAAGTACAGGAGCAGCGTGGGAAGAGAAGAGGAAGGACAGGAGCTTTATCTGAGGAAGTGTATAATAAGGTCTTTATAATTACATTATTTCATTATGAGAATCAGACATTGGCACAAGAGTCATTTTGCATATGGGACATTCTATGGAATATACATGTCAACACATTTGTCAGACCTCGTGAACATTTTATCTTTGTGTTGGTTGGAAGCACAGCCCTCTGAGAGCAGGCAGAGTAAAGTCTGCCTGCCCTACCCTCCCTCGTCCCCCACCCTAACTGTCTGCCCTCCACACCCCTCCACACCCCACTTCGCCTGGCCTCAGAGGACATTGTGTCCCAGCTTGCCTCTGCCAAGCCAAGGGCCTCACCAAGGGCAGTCATGCCAGCCTGGGGCCCCCTGGGCTGGGGGACAAATCCACCAGGGAGAGGGTAGCGGCTAGAGGAGAAGTTACCCAGACAAAACACATAGAGGATGAGAGGAAGGAGAAAGAGAAAAGTGAAAAATGGACATGGACATGGGAGGGAGAGTGAAGACGATGGAGCGAGAGCGCTTGAGAAAATGGAAGCATGTGGATAAGAGAAAAGAGTGGAGGAGGTGGAGATGGGGGGAGTCATGATGGATGTGTTGAGAAGAGAGGTTAGGGGCACTCACATGCACAGAGGGAGAGCTGGAAAAACACAGGAGAAACAACAACAGATAGAGACATAGCAAGATGAGCGATGGATTCAATTGACAGATGGAAAAAAAAGCCCTGTGGTTTAGGGGAGAGGAGAGAGAACGCAAACGGTCAATAGATTACTGAGAGACGGAGAGAGAGAGAGCTCCTTGGCAACTTAATAGAGCCTTGTGTTTGTGTGTCCTTTAAAGTAATACTTAGCTGAACCCCAGGAAGCAGTGTGGCCTGAGGACTGTAGACTAGATGGATGGTTCACTACATCCTAGGTGATGTATACTAGCCTACTTTTGCAAGGCTCTTCTCCGGAGCTTCCTTAGTAAAGCATAGGCTGTCCAGACATATTCTATACTGTAAACAAATGGCTGATAATAAATAGTAGTAGTAACAGGATCAACTGTGTGAGTTAGCCTTTATCCTGAGTGGATGCTTGTACAATGCAAACTACTCCTCACACACGGCTGCCACAATGTCAAAGACATCAGGCAAAAGGCTTGTGTGTTAATAGAGATGAATTCAGTATTAAGGTTAACAATAATAAACTCACTCTGAACACAATGACTCCTCAGTAGTTGGAAAACAAACAGCAGAAACCCCTGTGTTGGTATGCCAACACGTAGGAGGATGAAATGAACTGCAGCCAGTAACTGGCCACGGAGAGGAGGAGGAGAGGAGAGAGGGATGAATAAATAAGAGGGGAGGAAGTTGATGTCAAGCAGGTGTTCAAGGATAAAAGTGTCAGCCAAGCGAGCCAAGCGAGATGGGGAGAAGAAGTGCTGCCTCTGCAGCGTGATAATAAAGACTTAATTCAATTAGTGCTTCTGCACCGGTGAGCAGAGCCACAGAGCAGAGAGCGGGCCAGAGCAGGGAGCGGGCCAGAGCCACAGAGCAGGGAGCGGGCCAGAGCAGGGAGCGGGCCAGAGCCACAGAGCAGGGAGCGGGCCAGAGCAGGGAGCGGGCCAGAGCCACAGAGCAGGGAGCGGGCCAGAGCAGGGAGCGGGCCAGAGCCACAGAGCAGGGAGCGGGCCAGAGCAGGGAGCGGGCCAGAGCCACAGAGCAGAGAGCGAGCCAGAGCCACAGAGCAGGGAGCGGGCCAGAGCCACAGAGCAGGGAGCGGGCCAGAGCCACAGAGCAGGGAGCGGGCCAGAGCAACAGAGCAGGGAGCGGGCCAGAGCCACAGAGCAGGGAGCGAGCCAGAGCCACAGAGCAAGGAACGGGCCAGAGCCACAGAGCAGGGAGCGGGCCAGAGCCACAGAGCAAGGAATGGGCCAGAGCCACAGAGCAGAGAGCGGGCCAGAGCCACAGAGCAGGGAGCGGGCCAGAGCCACAGAGCAGGGAGCGGGCCAGAGCCACAGAGCAGGGAGCGGGCCAGAGCCACAGAGCAGGGAGCGGGCCAGAGCCACAGAGAGCCTAAAGCAATAGGAGCAGGCAGCTTTGCTGTCAGAAAGCAGGGGCAAAGGTACACCCCGGGCCCCTGAGACACCCAACCAACCCTGCCCTGCAGGTACTTAATGTATACACACACACATAACCTCAATATACACACATTTACTGTACGCTCAACCTACACACACCCTAGGCGAGGACAGACATGGCTGTCTCTTCTTCTCCTGCTGCCTCCACATTCCTCTTTTACTCTCATCTCTCCCATTGTTCTATTTCCTGTCTGCCTCTGGTTGTCTCCCTCTTTGTCCTGCATACTACTGTACTCTACTCTGCTGGTCTTTACTGAGCAGAAAGAAGCCTTATGTTGGTGTCAGTGACTTGTATTGGGAGCTCTGAGTCCCTATTTTGGTTGTGCCTCTGCTGGGTGCTGTCCTGTAGGCATATGGTGTGAGCGGATCCCGGATCCTGTCCCCCTCTCTGAGGCCCCCAGGGGCCACCGTCAAAGCTCCCCATGCCAGGCCCGAATCCGGGCCACAGCTCTGTCCTAGGGTGTGGTCAAGGAACAACCCTCTCTGATTGGCTGTTCATCCCAGACCACAGGAGGCTCCCTGGCACAGTCAGGCCTCCTTTAGACCGAAACAGTAACACACAGTGAGGACAGGACAGGACACACAGCCCCAATCATACTGTTTGTTGTTATGTAAAGAGAAGGAGAAAATAGATCCTGGAAGACTGCCAGGGAACTGGGTGAATCACAGGCATACACGCGCACACACACACACACGCACACACACACACACACACACAGACACGCACACACACAGACACGCACACACACAGACACACACACACACACACACACACACTGTGCCTGTCCCACTCAACTTTGCCTTCTGTGGCACTCAGTCCAGCTGAGGCTCAGTGTGCAGGAAGTACACAGGCTGACAAGGTGACACGCAGCGTAGCTCCCCTTTAGCGAGTCGTGTGACAGGGTAGCGGCGGGGGTGACCTCACGCCCCCCCCCACATCATCATTCTGAGAGTGAGGAGGAGGAGACGGATCCTCTCAGGCCTCGTGTGTCGTAATAATGCATCATCAGGCATGATATAAGCGACCATTGGTGCTCAAGCCTTTACTTATCTCGCTCTCTCTTTTCCTCCCTATAGGCCTATATAACACAGAAATGCCGCATTGGCTCTATCAACGCTCTGTCAGAAAGACGCTGAACCTACTGAACATTGTTGGATCCTGATGATGATTTGTCCTAATATATTTCACATAACGTAGGCCTACCCCCTTCTGTATAAAATACCCCCGGAGGCAGACCTCCCTCGTTCTCTCCTTCTCTTAACCACTTCATTACAAAGTAGAGGAAGACGAGGTGGGGGGATGCGGAGGATGGCCGTTTATGAATTTTGCATTACTGAATTAATTAATTTAAATATAAGAAGTCAATTGATAAATTATTCAGGCTTTTTGTTATGTGTGTTTGAGAAAGGGAGGATGGGGAAAAGAGAGGTGAGAGCGCATTTCAAATTGGAAAATTAATATTCATAACTTTTTTTAATGAACTAATAAAATGGCTATCAATTCCATTTTTTAACAAAGGTTTAATTAACAAACGGTACAATCCACTCAGGGGGTGACTACAATTCAACAGTGCCCCCCCTCATTCATGACACTTCCTGGGAACCTCATTCACTTCCTAGAACTCATAACACCATCTAATATTCCACCAAACTCCTATCTTTATCGATTGATTAATTGATTGTTGATTGAGACTAATGACTCAATCTGAATTATCCTGGTTGGAGGCATACTGTACAGTAGGTAGAATAAGCAATGAACTGAACTGAGGAATTTCAGCCCCCCTTTCGCTCCGTAAAATAATTGATTCGCTTAATATCAATTTCTCCCATTTACAATGCAGTCATTTTTGTGTAGTTCTTCCGTGTGTCTATAAAAGGTGCTGGGCCAGAATTATGGAGACAGCTCGTCTAAGATTTAAAGCAGCCCTCGTGGTGACCCTAAAGCGAGCCGTGCTCGATGCATTAATGTGATAGCGATATGATTATGTAGGAATGGACACGAAGTTTCCATTATTTACAGGTGACGTGCCCGTTGAATTGGCAATGAATTGGCTGGTTTAATTACCTTCTCTGTCTAATCAAGCCTTCAGTGGAATAATGAAATAAGTCCTGTCCTGCCAACCAGGGAAGGCGGTGTCCGTCTGCCTCTGTTCTGACATTAGAGGAAAGACAGGAAATTCATGCCCCGTGAGTGCAGGTTTAAGCCTCTGCTTCTCCATTCACTAGATTCTATACCTTCCTAGAGAGAGATAAATTAGCTCAGCACGTTTGCAGCACCAACGTCTAGTGTGTGGAAACAGTCAAAACAGACTGTATTGTGCCCAATGTGGCCCCCCTCTGAACTGTTCACCAGTAGCCAGTCTGCCTCAGTGTCTCAGTAGAACTGACAGTAGAACAGTATGTGGACCTCCACCAGTATCCAGTGTGTCTCAGTGTGTATCAGTAGAACTGACAGTAGAACAGTATGTGGACCTCCACCAGTATCCAGTGTGTCTCAGTGTGTATCAGTAGAACTGACAGTAGAACAGTATGTGGACCTCCACCAGTATCCAGTGTGTCTCAGTGTGTATCAGTAGAACTGACAGTAGAACAGTATGTGGACCTCCACCAGTATCCAGTGTGTCTCAGTGTGTATCAGTAGAACTGACAGTAGAACAGTATGTGGACCTCCACCAGTATCCAGTGTGTCTCAGTGTGTATCAGTAGAACTGACAGTAGAACAGTATGTGGACCTCCACCAGTATCCAGTGTGTCTCAGTGTGTATCAGTAGAACTGACAGTAGAACAGTATGTGGACCTCCACCAGTAGCCAGTCTGCCTCAGTGTCTCAGTAGAACTGACAGTAGAACAGTATGTGGACCTCCACCAGTATCCAGTGTGTCTCAGTGTGTATCAGTAGAACTGACAGTAGAACAGTATGTGGACCTCCACCAGTATCCAGTGTGTCTCAGTGTGTATCAGTAGAACTGACAGTAGAACAGTATGTGGACCTCCACCAGTATCCAGTGTGTCTCAGTGTGTATCAGTAGAACTGACAGTAGAACAGTATGTGGACCTCCACCAGTAGCCAGTCTGCCTCAGTGTCTCAGTAGAACTGACAGTAGAACAGTATGTGGACCTCCACCAGTATCCAGTGTGTCTCAGTGTGTATCAGTAGAACTGACAGTAGAACAGTATGTGGACCTCCACCAGTATCCAGTGTGTCTCAGTGTGTATCAGTAGAACTGACAGTAGAACAGTATGTGGACCTCCACCAGTATCCAGTGTGTCTCAGTGTGTATCAGTAGAACTGACAGTAGAACAGTATGTGGACCTCCACCAGTATCCAGTGTGTCTCAGTGTGTATCAGTAGAACTGACAGTAGAACAGTATGTGGACCTCCACCAGTATCCAGTGTGTCTCAGTGTGTATCAGTAGAACTGACAGTAGAACAGTATGTGGACCTCCACCAGTATCCAGTGTGTCTCAGTGTGTATCAGTAGAACTGACAGTAGAACAGTATGTGGACCTCCACCAGTATCCAGTGTGTCTCAGTGTGTATCAGTAGAACTGACAGTAGAACAGTATGTGGACCTCCACCAGTATCCAGTGTGTCTCAGTGTGTCTCAGTAGAACTGACAGTAGAACAGTATGTGGACCTCCACCAGTATCCAGTGTGTCTCAGTGTGTATCAGTAGAACTGACAGTAGAACAGTATGTGGACCTCCACCAGTATCCAGTGTGTCTCAGTGTGTATCAGTAGAACTGACAGTAGAACAGTATGTGGACCTCCACCAGTATCCAGTGTGTCTCAGTGTGTATCAGTAGAACTGACAGTAGAACAGTATGTGGACCTCCACCAGTATCCAGTGTGTCTCAGTGTGTATCAGTAGAACTGACAGTAGAACAGTATGTGGACCTCCACCAGTATCCAGTGTGTCTCAGTGTGTATCAGTAGAACTGACAGTAGAACAGTATGTGGACCTCCACCAGTATCCAGTGTGTCTCAGTGTGTATCAGTAGAACTGACAGTAGAACAGTATGTGGACCTCCACCAGTATCCAGTGTGTATCAGTAGAACTGACAGTAGAACAGTATGTGGACCTCCACCAGTAGCCAGTCTGCCTCAGTGTCTCAGTAGAACTGACAGTAGAACAGTATGTGGACCTCCACCAGTATCCAGTGTGTCTCAGTGTGTATCAGTAGAACAGACAGTAGAACAGTTTTCATTTGAGACCCTTTATGTGTTATATTTTTGCTAAATGTTAATCCTATTCATTGAGCTTTTATTTTTTACTACTCTTTTATTTACTTAATTACTTTTCTATTGTTGTTCCGTTGTCGAGAGGTGAACCTGAAAGAAAGCATTCCGTTGCACTGTGTACTCCACATACACTGAGTACTACACATACACTGTGTACTCCACATACACTGAGTACTCCACATACACTGAGTACTCCACATACACTGAGTACTCCACATACACTGAGTGTTCAAAACATTGACAGACTGACCAGGTGAATCCAGGTGAAAGTTATGACCCCTTATGGATGTCACCTGTTAACTTCATTGGGATAGGGGGCAGTATTTTCACATCCGGATGAAAAGCGTGCCCAAAGTAAACTGCCTGTTTCTCAGGCCCAAAAGATATGCATATAATTGGTAGATTTAGATAGAAAACACTCTAAAGTTTCTAAAACTGTTAAAATTATGTCTGTGAGTATAACATAAATGATATGGCAGGCGAAACCCCAAGGACAAACCATCCCCCCCCAAAACAAATTCTGCTTACCACTGTTTTCAATAGCTAGAACTTTAATTATAAGCCCAAGTCCTCCCAAATTGCAGTTCCTAGGGCTTCCACTAGATGTCAACAGTCTTTGGAAAGAGTTTCAGGCTGGTTTTTAGAAAAATGACCTGGAAATTGTAGTTTATCTAGGTGGCTCCCATTTTGGCTTTAGTGTTTCCAAGCGCGTGGAGGAAAGCGTGTTCTTTGTTGTTTATCTCCGGTAAAGACAATAACGATTCTCCGTCTTAAATTGTATTATTTATTTGCTTATTAGGATACCTAAGGAATGATTATAAACGTTGTTTGACTTGTTTGGAAAAGTTTATTAGTAACGTTTGGGATTCATTTTGTATGCATTTTGACGGAGGGAAACTGAGTGGATTATTGACTGATGCGCGGCAGCTAAACTGAGTTTTTATGGATATAAAAAAGAACATTATCGAACAAAAGGACCATTTGTGATGTGAATAGGACCTATTGGAGTGCCAACAGAAGAAGATCATCAAAGGTAAGGCATTTTTTATATCGCTATTTCTGACTTTCGTGTCGCCACCTGCCTGGTTGAAAATGATTGTTATGCATTTGAGTGCTGGGCGCTGTCCTCAGATAATCGCATGGTATGCTTTCGCCGTAAAGCCTTTTTGAAATCTGACACCTTGGCTGGATTAACAAGAAGTTAAGCTTTATTTTGACATATTGCATGTGTATTTTCAAGATTGTTAAATATTTACAATTCTGTAGTTTGAATTTGGGGCCCTGCACTTTCAATGGATGTTGGTTGAGAAGTTAAGTCCACTTCAAAACAGTGTAGATGAAGGGGAGGAGACAGGTTAAATAATGATTTTTAAGCTTTGAGACATGGATTGTGTATCTGTGCCATTCAGGGGCTGAATGGGCAAGACACAAGATTTAAGTGCCTTTGAATGGGATATGGTAGTCGGTGCCAGGCGCACCGGTTTGAGTGTGTCAAGAACTGCAGTGCTGCTGGATTTTTCAAGCTCGACAGTTTCCCGTGTGTATCAAGAATGGTCCACCACCCAAAGACATCCAGCCAACGGCAGGCTAGTGGTCAAAAACAGGTCATTGATGAAAGAGGACAAAGCAGGCTGACATGAATTGTGCAGAGCAACAGACAGGCTACAGTTAGTTAACTGACAGTCCAGTACAACATTGGTGCCCAAAGACCCATAAAAGAATGCACAACTCGCCGTACCTTGACACGAATGGGGTATGGCATCCGGTGACCTTAGAGAGTTCCACTTCTTTCAACAAAAAACAAGAAACTGCGATTGCAGTGGGCTTAGGAACAAAAACACTGGACACTGGTGAATTGGAAAAACATTACCTGGTCTGATGAACCCCGGTTCCTGCTCTTTCACACTGATGGTAGGACTATGGTATGGAGAAAACCACGAGTACATGTATCCGTCATGCCGCGTGTCAACATTGCAGGCTGGTGGTGGGGGTGTGTTTTCATTGCACACATTGGGCCCCTTGATAAAAGTGGAGCAATGTTTGAATGCCACAGCATATCTGAAGATCAGTGCCAGTCAGGTGTATCTCTTCATGGCAGCAGTGTATCCATCTGAGAATAGATTTTGTCAGCAGGATAATGCCCAATGTCACAAGGCTAGGATTGTCCAGGAGTGGTTCCACAGTGAATTCAGTTTACTGCAGTGGCCTGCCAAGTCAACTGAGCCTCTATGGGATGAGATGGAGCGAGCTATTCGGAGTAGAGATCCACTACCAGCCAACTTGACACAACTGTGGGAAGCATGAGTCAACATGGGCCAGCATCCCTGTGGAACGCTTTCGACAAGGCCCATGCCCCGATGAATTGAGGCTGTTCTGAGGGCAAAAGGGGGTGCAACTAATTATTAGGAAGGTGTTCCTAATGTTTTGTTCACTCAGTGTATATCATGTGTACTGTATATGACTAATAAACAAAGTTGTGGACCTCCACCAGTACCCAGTGTGTCTCTGTGGGTCTCCATGTGTTTCAGACAGTAGATCAGAGAGCACAACACTATGTGGACCTCAGTCTACACAGACATAGGAAAAAGCCAGGAGGGGGAGAGCAGCACAGCGGGTGGCCGCTCACTTGACTGATGGGTTTTTTGATTAAAAGGAATTAATTGCTGAACCATTTAATACCCTGTTTTTAATGTGTCTCTAGTGACTGTGTGATTTAGCTGCATGTCCTGCTGACATGTGGAATACCAGCCATGATGATGTCAGAGCAGGCAGAGCAGCTCTCACTGAGAACATTCTGGTAAGCAACTAGCAACTACCCTCACTCTCCTCTCCTCCATCTTTCATGGAGAGGAATACCTTCTTGACCTCAATACTGGCTGACCCTTTTCTACCCTCCAAAGGCATGCGCACAGAGATCTGTCCTGTATTGTTGTAGGTTACACTATTTTAAACCTATTTTTAGGAAACAAAGGTTGTGATTTAGTCCCCCACCACAGTCTATAATCACCTTAGGCTCTTTCTGTGGGAGAGAGGGAGACAGAGAGAGAGAAAAATAGAGAGAATGGAGGGATGGAGAGAGAGAGAGTGATGGGGAGGGGGAGTGAGAGATGGTGAGGGAGAAAGGGAGACAGATGAAGAGAGTGATGGGGAAGGAGAGAGAGAGAGAGAGAGAGAGAGAGAGGGAGAGCGAAAGAAAAACAGAGAGAGATGGAGTGAGAGAAACAGAGAGAGATGGAGTGAGAGAAACAGAGAGAGATGGAGTGAGAGAAACAGAGAGAGATGGAGTGAGAGAAACAGAGAGAGATGGAGTGAGAGAAACAGAGAGAGATGGAGTGAGAGAAACCGAGAGATGGAGTGAGAGAAACGGAGATAGATGGAGAAGAGAAACAGAGATAGATGGAGTGAGAGAAACAGAGAGAGATGGAGTGAGAGAAACAGAGAGAGATGGAGTGAGAGAAACAGAGAGAGATGGAGTGAGAGAAACAGAGAGAGATGGAGTGAGAGAAACCGAGAGATGGAGAAGAGAAACAGAGATAGATGGAGAAGAGAAACAGAGAGAGATGGAGTGAGAGAAACAGAGAGAGATGGAGTGAGAGAAACAGAGAGAGATGGAGTGAGAGAAACAGAGAGAGATGGAGTGAGAGAAACAGAGAGAGATGGAGTGAGAGAAACAGAGAGAGATGGAGTGAGAGAAACAGAGAGAGATGGAGTGAGAGAAACCGAGAGAGATGGAGTGAGAGAAACCGAGAGAGATGGAGTGAGAGAAACGGAGATAGATGGAGAAGAGAAACAGAGATAGATGGAGTGAGAGAAACAGAGAGAGATGGAGTGAGAGAAACAGAGAGAGATGGAGTGAGAGAAACAGAGAGAGATGGAGTGAGAGAAACCGAGAGATGGAGAGAGAAACAGAGAGATGGAGAAGAGAAACAGAGATAGATGGAGAAGAGAAACAGAGAGAGATGGAGTGAGAGAAACAGAGAGAGATGGAGTGAGAGAAACAGAGAGAGATGGAGTGAGAGAAACAGAGAGCGATGGAGTGAGAGAAACAGAGAGCGATGGAGTGAGAAACAGAGAGAGATGGAGTGAGAGAAACAGAGAGAGATGGAGTGAGAGAAACAGAGAGAGATGGAGTGAGAGAAACAGAGAGAGATGGAGTGAGAGAAACAGAGAGAGATGGAGTGAGAGAAACAGAGAGAGTTGGAGTGAGAGAAACAGAGAGAGATGGAGTGAGAGAAACAGGGAGAGATGGAGTGAGAGAAACAGAGAGAGATGGAGTGAGAGAAACAGAGAGAGATGGAGTGAGAGAAACAGAGAGAGATGGAGTGAGAGAAACAGAGAGATGGAGTGAGAGAAACAGAGAGAAACAGAGAGAGATGGAGTGAGAGAAACAGAGAGAGATGGAGTGAGAGAAACAGAGAGAGATGGAGTGAGAGAAACAGAGAGAGATGGAGTGAGAAACAGAGAGAGATGGAGTGAGAAACAGAGAGAGATGGAATGAGAAACAGAGAGATGGAGTGAGAAACAGAGAGAGATGGAATGAGAAACAGAGAGAGATGAGTGAGAGAAACAGAGAGCGATGGAGTGAGAAACAGAGAGAGATGAGTGAGAGAAACAGAGAGCGATGGAGTGAGAGAAACAGAGAGAGATGGAGTGAGAGAAACAGAGAGCGATGGAGTGAGAAACAGAGAGAGATGGAGTGAGAGAAACAGAGAGAGATGGAGTGAGAGAAACAGAGAGAGATGGAGTGAGAGAAACAGAGAGAGATGGAGTGAGAGAAACAGAGAGAGATGGAGTGAGAGAAACAGAGAGAGATGGAGTGAGAGAAACAGAGAGAGCAAAAGAGAAAAAGTAACACCTACTGTTCCAGTATCTGTTGGTGGAGTAGAGTGGATCATTGAGAGAGAAAGAGAGAGAGAAAGAGAAAGAGAGAGAGAGCGGTCTGGTAAAGTACTGTATAAGCCAGCTTTTTCATGAAGTGAATGTGGGGTGACTGCACCCACAATTAGGGCAGGGGAGGATTAGTGCCTGCCTGCCTGGCTGCCTGCCTGCCTGGCTGCTGTGCCGAGTGGGAAGGTGGTTAGGGGCTGTTTTTTGTTTGTGTGCTTACTGCTTGCCGCTGTGTATTGTGTTGTGATGGAGTGAGATCCCCCTCCCCTGTGTTTTCAAAAATAGCAACATCACAACAAGCTAATGGAGAATAGATTAGGGAGAGGGCACAGTAGGGAAGTGTCCAACTGTGTGTGTGTTTGTGCATGCGTGTGTTTGTGTGTGCATGCATGCGTGTTCACAGATACTTTCTATTCTAACTCACACACCCTCTAAATCTCTGTAGTCTTACCTGCCCATTGCATTTAAGCCAGCTCTCTCCCAGCAGGCTCTCCCAGACCTAGAAACGTCTGCACTACCAAGTGTTTGCATCCCATTTCAATTTCCTACTGAAGCCGGGAGCACAAAGGGAGACTTAGCGTTAGTGCTGTGATGAGTTTAAGGCAGTTGAAAGCTTTTGGCCATGTTGACACTATGAGATGTGTGCATCCAGTGGAGCAGCCAGGCTATGTGCTCAATGGGGTTTTCCTCAGCAACTCCCCTCCCCTGTGTGTGTGTGTGTGTGTGTGTGTGTGTCTCTCTGGCCTGTCTCTCTTAGTTAGCTGTTGTTCATCCTTGCAGCAACAGCAGCCCTCTCCAGTGTGTTCAGTGGCAGACATATTACCTTGAATATCCCCTCCTCTCCAGCCCAAGCCCAGCAAAGACTTCCACGACAGGATGCCAGGCTCTCCTTTCCTCTCTTCCCATGTTCACACACAGAGTTCAAAGGTCCAAAGCAGCCATTTTTATCTCAATATCAAATAATCTGGATAACAATTAAGTACCTTACTGTGATTGTTTTAAATTAAATAATATGGAGAGAAAGATACAGAAATAGCTTCTTAGCAAAGAGCAATTTCTCAAGCAAGAATGTTGCTAGGACTGTCTGGGAGTGGTCTGAGTGGGGAGGGGAAAACTGAGAACTAGCTGTTATTGGCAGAGAGGTTTGGAACTCTCTTTCTTATTGGTTAATTAACAAATGTACCGCCTGGTGATATCACCATGCAGGCCAAAACTCCATCCCACCACAACAGGCTGAAATGTCAGGCGCTTTTCTAGAAACTAGGGTACCAGTGAGGATTTCCTAAGCTGGACAAATTGTTACAGCTGCTGAGAAGTCATTGATAATGATATGCCAATTAAGCTATACGGGGGATCATAGCTATATTCAATAACATTCACATGTCAATTTAAAGCCTGTTTTTAACCCTTTATCATGGTTGGTGTCTTGATGTATTTGTCCAAAATTGTGACATAAAACATTACTTTTCTGTCCTTGCATTTATGGCAGTGTAAGTTGTTGTTATAGTATACAGTGAGAAAAAAAAATATTTGATCCCCTGCTGATTTTGTGCGTTTGCCCACTGACAAAGAAATGATCAGTCTATAATTTTAATGGTAGGTTTATTTGTACAATGAGAGACAGAATAACAACAACAACAAATCCAGAAAAACGCATGTCAAAAATGTTATAAATTGATTTGCATTTTAATGAGGGAAATAAGTATTTGACCCCCTCTCAATCAGAAAGATTTCTGGCTCCCAGGTGTCTTTTTATACAGGTAACGAGCTGAGATTAGGAGCACACTCTTAAAGGGAGTGCTCCTATTCTCAGCTTGTTACCTGTATAAAAGACAACTGTCCACAGAAGCAATCAATCAGATTCCAAACTCTCCACCATGGCCAAGACCAAAGAGCTCTCCAAAGATGTCAGGGACAAGATTGTAGACCTACACAAGCCTGGAATGGGCTACAAGACCATCACCAAGCAGCTTGGTGAGAAGGTGACAACAGTTGGTGCGATTATTCTCAAATGGAAGAAACACAAAAGAACTGTCAATCTCCCTCGGCCTGGGGCTCCATGCAATATCTCATCTCGTAGAGTTGCAATGATCATGAGAACGGTGAGGCATCAGCCCAGAACTACACGGGAGGATCTTGTCAATGATCTCAAGGCAGCTGGGACCATAGTCACCAAGAAAACAATTGGTAACACACTACGCCGTGAAGGACTGAAATCCTGCAGCGCCCGCAAGGTCCCCCTGCTCAAGAATACATATACATGCCCGTCTGAAGTTTGCCAATGAACACCTGAATGACTCAGAGGACAACTGGTGAAAGTGTTGTGGTCAGATGAGACCAAAATGGAGCTCTTTGACATCAACTCAACTCGCCGTGTTTGGAGGAGGAGGAATGCTGCCTATGACCCCAAGAACACCATCTCCACCGTCAAACATGGAGGTGGAAACATTATGCTTTGTGGTGTTTTTCTGCTAAGGGGACAGGACAACTTCACCGCATCAAAGGGACGATGGACGGGGCCAGGGCATTGAAAATGGGTTGTGGATGGGTATTCCAGCATGACAATGACCCAAAACACACGGCCAAGGCAACAAAGGAGTGGCTCAAGAAGAAGCACATTAAGGTCCTGGAGTGGCCTAGCCAGTCTCCAGACCTTAATCCCATAGAAAATCTGTGGACGGAGCTGAAGGTTCAAGTTGCCAAACGTCAGCCTCGAAACCTTAATGACTTGGGGAAGATCTGCAAAGAGGAGTGGGACAAAATCCCTCCTGAGATGTGTGCAAACCTGATGGCCAACTACAAGAAATGTCTGACCTCTGATTGCCAACAAGGGTTTTGCCACCAAGTGCTAAGTCATGTTTTGCAGAGGGGTCAAATACTTATTTCCCTCATTAAAATGCAAATCAATTTATAATATTTTTGACATACGTTTTTCTGGATTTTGTTGTTGTTATTCTGTCTCTCACTGTTCAAATAAACCTACCATTAAAATTATAGACTGATCATTTCTTTGTCAGTGGGCAAACGTACAAAATAAGCAGGTGATCAAATACTTTTTTCCTTCACTGTATATTAAGCATTAATCAGTTAAATTTGACATTGAACTTGTAAGAACCCTGTAAGAATCCTGGATCTAGCCGTCAGACAGTTTTTTTAATAGAGTGTAACTAAGTAACATTTCGCATCTCATTATGTTACGGTTTGAAAACATTTTTCATGGGCACACATTCAAAATAATGTATGGATTGCAAAATCAAATGCTTGTAACCGAAAGATTCACCATTTATTTATTTATTTATATATATATATATATATATACTGCTCAACAAAAATAAAGGGAACACTTAAACAACACATCCTAGATCTGAATGAAAGAAATAATCTTATTAAATACTTTTTTCTTTACATAGTTGAATGTGCTGACAACAAAATCACACAAAAATAATCAATGGAAATCCAATTTATCAACCCATGGAGGTCTGGATTTGGAGTCCCACTCAAAATTAAAGTGGAAAACCACACTACAGGCTGATCCAACTTTGATGTAATGTCCTTAAAACAAGTCAAAATGAGGCTCAGTAGTGCGTGTGGCCTCCACGTGCCTGTATGACCTCCCTACAACGCCTGGGCATGCTCCTGATGAGGTGGCGGATGGTCTCCTGAGGGATTTCCTCCCAGACCTGGACTAAAGCATCCGCCAACTCCTGGACAGTCTGTGGTGCAACGTGGCGTTGGTGGATGGAGCGAGACATGATGTCCCAGATGTGCTCAATTGGATTCAGGTCTGGGGAACGGGCGGGCCAGTCCATAGCATCAATGCCTTCCTCTTGCAGGAACTGCTGACACACTCCAGCCACATGAGGTCTAGCATTGTCTTGCATTAGGAGGAACCCAGGGCCAACCGCACCAGCATATGGTCTCACAAGGGGTCTGAGGATCTCATCTCGGTACCTGATTGGCAGTCAGGCTACCTCTGGCGAGCACATGGAGGGCTATGCGGCCCCCCAAAGAAATGCCACCCCACACTATGACTGACCCACCGCCAAACCGGTCATGCTGGAGGATGTTGCAGGCAGCAGAACGTTCTCCACGGCGTCTCCAGACTCTGTCACGTCTGTCACATGTGCTCAGTGTGAACCTGCTTTCATCTGTGAAGAGCACAGGGCGCCAGTGGCAAATTTGCCAATCTTGGTGTTCTCTGGCAAATGCCAAACGTCCTGCACGGTGTTGGGCAGTCAGCACAACCCCCACCTGTGGCCGTCGGGCCCTCATACCACCCTCATGGAGTCTGTTTCTGACCGTTTGAGCAGACACATGCACATTTGTAGCCTGCTGGAGGTCATTTTGCAGGGCTCTGGCAGTGCTCCTCCTTGCACAAAGGCGGAGGTAGCGGTCCTGCTGCTGGGTTGTTGCCCTCCTACGGACTCCTCCACGTCTCCTGATGTACTGGCCTGTCTCCTGGTAGCGCCTCCATGCTCTGGACGCTACGCAAACCTTCTTGCCACAGCTTGCATTGATGTGCCATCCTGGATGAGCTGCACTACCTGAGCCACTTGTGTGGGTTGTAGACTCCGTCTCATACTACCACTAGAGTGAAAGCACCGCCAGCATTCAAAAGTGACCAAAACATCAGCCAGGAAGCATAGGAACTGAGAAGTGGTCTGTGGTCTCCACCTGCAGAACCACTCCTTTATTGGGGGTGTCTTGCTTATTGCCTATAATTTCCACCTGTTGTCTATTCCATTTGCACAACAGCATGTGAAATTTATTGTCAATCAGTGTTGCTTCCTAAGTGGACAGTTTGATTTCACAGAAGTGTGATTGACTTGGAGTTACATTGTGTTGTTTAAGTGTTCCCTTTATTTTTTTGAGCAGTATATATATATATACACACACACGGGTACAATTCAACATTTGTTGAATTTTTTTTACAAAAACTTCCTGCCTTACACTGAAATAAATGCTAAAATCTATGAAAATATCTTTCACTTCAGCCTTTGAGATTTGTTTTGGTCTCTCTGAGTCAACAAAACAAAGTTATTGTATTTTAATTTGAAATACTGGTGTTATACTGTATGACAATATTTTGTTACCCTGAATGACACATATCACTACGGCCCACCGTACCTCGCAAGAGCATCCAGTTTCTCGTTGAAGTTTTTAACCAGATCGAGCCACATGCCAGTCTCTTTTCTTTTCACAAAATTTGTGAATGACCTTCCTCAGTTGCTTGATTTCTCCCTTTGCCACTGTTGCCATGATAAATCGGTGCATTCTCTTCAGGTAGGGCCAGCTCTATTTTATCATAGCAACACTTTGCACAAACACGATACATGCATTGCTTGTTCTTGAGATCACAGACAATGGAAGACAGTAACTCGGACACGCTTGAGGTTTTCAGCAACTCGCTATGGCTCAACCAGTCATCTAGAAGTTGTAAATACTGTCTGTATGACAGCGAGAGTGTCCCGCTCTGAATTGTACTCTGCATGGAGTTCTTTTAGAGATTTCATGAGAATGCGCCTCTGAAACTTATTGTTCTTTTGCGGGACCGTGTCTTTCTTCCCTGAGAGAAGGCGCATTCATCTCTACTGAGTATTGCAATGACCTGTGTTTTCCTCACTAAAGACATTTCACTTATATTGCGTTTGAATTTATTTGACCTTTGCATGTCCTCAGATTTAATCTAACTTTTTCCCTCTTTTTTTCAGCATCAGATTGTGTCATTGTATGGATCAGTGGATGATCAGGATTGACATCCTTCTTTCTTCTCTGATAGCTAAAAAACCAAAATGTAATAGTTATGACACTGGCACAGAATAGGATTCGCATCCATTAAATGTTATTAGTAGTCTATTAATAGTAGGCTATACAATGATAACACTTAATCAAAGTTTAAAAGTTAAATCAACTCCCTCTCCCTTTTTCTCTCAAACATGTTTTGTTACTATTTCATTGCTAATGTTAATAATAATCACTTTACTATAATTTGAGCCTGTGGCAACACTTTACATTGCATTAAGTTGCATTATTACTACATTATTACATGATAGTTAATGTTGTAATTATGCGTTGTTACACTGTAACTGGTACATTTATATTCAATGCATGTACACAAATGCAATTTCAAGTTACCTACACAAAATAGCTACATAAAATGCCCATCAAACTACCTCAATTCAAACTTGTACAGTCTCAATTTTTCATAAAGTGCCCCAAATGTGAAGCAGCTATTATCTAATATAATTCATAATCCATTTTTTATCCATAATTGTGTGTGTGTGTGTAATATTATATGAACTAATATAATGCATCAGTTATGCCTTAACTACAGTGCAATAAAATATTAACTACAGTGTAATAGTGCAACTTAATGTTAAGTATTATCCACCCAGCTTTATATCCTATTATATCCTATTCTGTTGCTGACAGTAACATGAAAACAATAACTTGCTTTTCTTCTGGCTAGTCTTTTCTGCCTAGCAACTGGATCTGGGTTAATCTTTTGTCTGTGCCGTGCAGCCCTATTCTGATTAGACAACGGCATCTACAGTATAAAGATAATGTGCCTTGAAATACCTTAAAATGCCATAAAATAGTTTAAAATGATAATATTCAGTTTTCAAACAATAAGTAAATATGAATTGCATGAGTACATGTTGTAAACTAGTGAAATGGGATAACAAAGCTACTGTCATTCAGCATAACGGGTGACATTGTGGTATAACATGAAACTTTTGTTTTGCTGAAGGACAAAAGTGTGATACTGAAGGACTGATTTCATACATAAACATATTTAACAGGCAGTTCCTTGGCCTTGATCTTGACTTATAAATATTATCCTTTTCATATTTAAAATAGCTTTTTTTCAAGTTATTCAAGTTTTTAAATCATTTTAGATACAGTATGTCACCCATTATTCTATATATTGTTGCAAACACTAACACAATTATTCCATGGGTGTTCATTTATATTTTTAGGATGAATTTCTACATTTTAAAAACACTTTTGTCGTTAGAATTTTAACCCGGACAGTTACACTGAAGGACATTTTGACACTTTAGAGCTCAATAACTCCCTTAATTTAATAGTTTGCAACACAAATACGGGAGAGGCTAAGGTCAAGGGCCGTGCGTCCTCCGAAACACAACCCAACCAAGTCGCAATGCCCACTTAACCCGGATGCCCTGCCGGCCAAACCCTCCCCTAACCCGGACGATGCTGGGCCAATTGTGCGCCGCCCCATGGGTCTCCCGGTCGCGGCCGGCTGCGACAGAGCCTGGACTCGAACCCAGAATCTCTAGTGGCACAGCTAGCACTGCGATGCAGTGTCATAGACTACTGTGCCACTTGGGAGGTGGTTCTTCAATTATTATACATAATCCTTGTTAGATGTCCATTTGGTGTCCAGCTGATTAGCCATTATATTTTCACACTTCATCATCTGATCCAGGAAGGAATTTTCAGAATGACAGTCAAGTGACGAACAGCCGTTGTGATTGCGCATGCGATGCAACAACATGCAACACCAGCCCAAGTGCTGGAAAGAACGTTGTGTCCAGGAATGTCCAGAATATTTTGGTGTCTCATTAGTTACGCCGGTGAAGACAGTTGTGCCTGGATCCACATAGATCCACGTTGGATCTAATATCCCCAGCAAATTGATGTTGATCATCTGTTGTTGTCTGCTTGATTTACAGCAGGGTCTCGTTAGATTTAACAGAAAAAGCATCATGGTAATGATTTCATGTTTTCATATGGTTTTGTGCCTCGGATTGGACACCGAGTCTACTGTGTACAATTGTGTAGGATAGACTATTGAACAACACCTAACACTATTCCTAATAATTATTCTGGATATAATGACAACACATTACATAGACTAGTGGGCTTATTGACAATATGATCTGGTAAATGAAATAACATGATGAATCCATTTTGTTTTCCAATGTTAGACCTGCAATTTTAAACAAGGGGCTTAAAGTAGCCCATTGAACTTGAATTTGGAGCTCAGAAATTCAAGTACTGTCACGTTCGTCATAATGATTGGACCAAGGCGCAGCATGAGTAGCGTTCCACATCTTTATTATAATGTGAAACTTTAGCGAAATACAAAGACAATAAATTAATCAAACGAAATGTGAAGACAGTGAAATGCAAACGGGCACCTACACAAAAACAAGATCCCACAAAACACAGTGGGGAAATGGCTGCCTAAATATGATCCCCAATCAGAGACAACGCTAAACGGCTGCCTCTGATTGGGAACCATACCAAGCACACCAACATAGAAATTAACAACATAGAACACCCCCAGTCACGCCCTGACCTACTATACCATAGAGAACCAAGGGCTCTCTATGGTCAGGGCGTGACAAGTACTGGAATCGGCCTACCTTAAAAATCTGACATTTCCTTAATTTGGTGCTTGAAAAGTTATTGGTATTATTGTAGACAATTTATAACTTCTCCTGCTCCCTTGTAATTATCCATGATTTAATTACTTATCTGTTTTTGTGCCACTTTCGTATGTTTCCCGCCGCTTTGTTTGAAGGGTGTTGCGCTACTCTGTTGCGGTAAAACCATGTGCAGTAATTATGAGGGCAACGCCTAATGTTGGCTTCAACTTGACTTTCCATACAAATCCTTCCATTATAAAAGGAACCTGGTTTTGCGTCACTTTCTCAATATAAAAACAGCGATGGTGAGATTCAAATGGAGAGATTGCTACCTCTGTTCATGGCTTTATTATGTGTGCCTGGGTCGGCCACATAAACTACAGAAAAATCGCCATGAATGTATCCAATCTATTTAGTTAGGCAATGTCCACATTATTCTCACATATTTTAGAATGTAATAATAATTTAAATATCAATGCATTGGCAAGGCCTAAAAAATGTATTATTCTTAAAGTAGTAATGGGCTACTTTTCTGACACTTTGTGCATGCTTTTTGGGGGGTGGGTTCAATATTAGGCCCTACATGTGCAATTATATAATTTATACAATTGAATAACGTGGAGGTCCTTGAAAATTACAATTAAGTGCTTGAAAAAGTCCTTGAATTGGACTTGCCAATGTGTGTATGAACCCTGCTTAAAGAATGTATAGTCCTAGACCTATGTTGTTGTACAGTTGGAGTTATGAGCCAAATTGCATTTATTCACTTTTATTCTTCTAAGTACACATTTGGAACTGCATGAAAATCATTTTAATTTTTGTTTTAAACCATTTTTAAAATGTTGATCCCAATGTCACACATTGGCCACATTTAAATAAAGACCCTCTTACACTAAAATGGCATTATCATTATTTTCACAATATTATTCCAACCTCATAGTGTGGAAATATATATAAAATATAGGAAATTCATATTTTTTGACTGTGCTGGGCCTTTATGGGCTTTTCCATGGTGAGAAGTCTTATTCGCACTGAGACTCTTCTTTCCTCCTCTCCTCCGCTTTACTCCAGTCAGGGTCGTGGGGCGCACACTCAGTGGTAAACCAATTTCATTTCATATGTTTTCACATTTTCATCCAATCACAGCGTCTCTCTGAAGTACCTGAAGCCACAGGATGCCTTTATTGGTCCTAATTAAGGATCTGTGATTTAATCTCTGTAATTCAATAGAGATGAGGGTTGGTTGGCGTGGGAGGCTGTGGGCTAGGGCTGGTTAATGGCTTCTACACTGCAAATCCCAAGATGGGGGAGTTGTTAAAGAAAAATTACACCCCAAAACAATCTTTTGATATTTGTTTCATTAGTCCAATGTTGACATGTTACAAAACGCAGCATCATGTGATGCCAAATGCATCATCATACTGGGATGATTTCTGTATTTTGAAAGTTATATCTTGAAAAATGTATTGCTGACAAGCTAAACATTGAGAATATGTCAACAATGGACCAATGAAACAAATACCAAAAGATCGTTTTTGGGTGGAGTTTTCCTTTAAGGACTGTATGAGGGCTGGGATACAGAGGGTAGTGGTGGCGTGGGCCCGTGTCCATACAATCATATTCATTTATGATCGAAGAGACAAAACGGACCTAGATCAGCACTCCTACTCTGAGATGCTTTGTGAATGCAGACCCTGATCTCCATCTGGAGAGGGATATGGACTTTATGTTCAAGAGCACAGGTAGGGCAACCAGGACAGTAGTGTTTTTGTGGGCCTCAAGCTGTCCCTTCCTCCCTGGATCCTCTCATCCCATCCTGCATGCTGTCCCCTGAGTAGTTGCTGTCATTCTGGCACTGGTTGCATCACAAATGGCACCCTATTCCTTTTATAGTGCACTATGGGTCTTAGTCGAAGGTAGTACACTGGAAAAGGAATATTGTGCCATTTGAGACACGGTCACTGACTCAGAGCTGTCGGCCAGAAAGCCATCAGAAAACATGTCAGCCTCAGAGGCAGTGTCACTGTCTGTCTGTCCTTTGATCAAGTCTGGAGGCTGCTCTGCTCCCACTCACTCGCTCTCTAGTTGTTCTCATTCACATTTGTCTTTGTGCCAACAAAGACCTGGAGTGAGTGGTTTTGCTTCTTACTTTGTTTTCATAAGTGGTCACTTAAATAACCCTGGCTGTGGCTGAATGAATGGCATTGGCTGCTCATTCAAATGGGCCCTGGATGGTTTTGAAATCTCAAGAGTGTCTAGAAAGGAAAGTGAGCAGATCTTGGATTGTTATCTGCCCAATCACTCTCTGCTTGAAAAAACACAAATGTTGCTGAGTTACAGCAGTTCTGCATGGAAGAGTGGGCCAAAATTCCTCCACAACGACGTGAGAGACTGATCAACAACTACAGGAAGTGGTTGGTTGAAGTCATTGCAGCTAAAGGTGGCAAAACCAGTTTGGTTTGTAAACTCAGGTTCCCTATATCAAATATTTTATATTGGTTGAAGATACGATAACATTCAGTATCAAAAATATGAAAATCAGAAAGGGGGAAAATACTTTTTTACTGCGCTGTATGGAGGCTGTGCCCTGTCTGTAGTGTAGTAGTCAGGGTAGGAGGGCTCTAGTGAGTGAGGCTGTGGAGTGTGCTGTACTCTGCTGTGCTGCTCAGCAAGGCTTGTGGGTCTGGGATGGCGTGCGTGGAGCAGCCCAGACAGAAGGGGGATGAGGGCCAGACAGAGGGAAAGCAGCAAGGGAGTCTAGGCTGTGCCCAGGAGGCAGGTGATGCCAGGATAAAATGATGGAGATGGGGAGGGACATCTCATGCAGCTAGGGCCTCCCAGTCACAGTGGATCTCAGCCTCTTGTCACAGCAGAGGGAGAGAAGGTAGACAGGACATTTGATAGGGAGAGAAAGGCCAGACCAGACCAATAGTGTCCTCTTCTGTCCCCAGACTGTAGTGTCCAGCTGTTTGACCCCCGTCTCTTGACGCATGCAGCCTCGCTCACTAAGCCTAGCTATAACCAGAGCTGACCATTTAGCCAGCCAACCAGCACACTTTAATTATGCTTGATGTCAACAGAACTAGCCCACCACATTTTAACTGACCAATACTAACTGAAAACTCTGGCCAAAACCTCTTGTTTATGTAGTGGAAATCAGCCTTCTCCAGAGACAATATCAGACCACAAAATATGTGACGGACAGATTAGGTGATAGATGTTTCAGCCTGTTCAATCTCGGATCAGAATCTAATGAATAATTATTATTTTGCATGGCGGAAACCTCTCGTTATAATGCATCTGTACACACTGTAATGTGTACTGTTCTGAGGCTGTCAGTAGGAGCCTCTTTCTCTCTCTCTTTTCTCTTTCTTTCTCTCTGGTCGTATGCTTCCTGCTGCTCCTATCCATCAAGGTGTCAGGATGTGGAGGGGTGAAGCTCCTCTGAACAGCACAGAGGAGGCGTTTGGCGCAACAGGACGCTCTTATTATGAAAGAAGCCTCACAAAAGAGATGTGAAAGATGCAAAACAAGCCAGCTGAAAGCAGTGTTTAGAGTCAGACCCATTTAAAAGGCACTCACAAAAGATGAAACACCCACCCCTTTTTGTTAAAACATCATTTAAGTAAATACTTTAACTAATTAACAAAGTAATTAGGCCCAACAAATTGATTGAGGGAACATGTTGGATTGTTCGTAGTGTTATCCGATCTCCGCCGAGGCTAAATGACATGTCTGCAGGTCAACAGAAGAGAAATTACAGATGTAGGATCTTTATTTGAGCCGGTCTGCTACAGAAGGAAACAATCCTGCAGCAACAGGAAATGTGAATTATAATTAAGACATTTTTGTCAGGGTTTCAGAATTTTTTCGTTACAGCAATTCATGTTTGAAATTTCAAATCAGAAGTTACAATCTTTAGAACTGTGCAGGAAAATCCTCACCAACAAAAGAGTGATCAAATTAAGATCCTACATCTGTAAGTTGTTGTCCTCACTCTCCAGTGGATCATTGATTCAGCTAAACAAAGCTGGAATTGACATTTATTCTCCTCCTGGCATTTGAAAATTTGAGGGAAATCGACGAGGACTACTCCCCGTTAAATAGTGTGGTTAGTAATGGTTTCTGTGTGTGTGTGTGTGTGTGAGTATGTATCGGGCGAGCAAGCTTGCGTGTGTGTGAGCGACAGTGCTTTTACGTGTGTGATATAAAGGTTTATGGAGCTGTTTGTGTGGCTCTGAACACCTTGCACTTTCCCTCCTTAGCTGTTCATAGATCATTGGGCTCTTAGTAAAGGTCTGGAGAGCAGAATGTTCCCAGTTGTCTATGATAATCTAGCTCCAGAAAGTGCCAAGGTCTCCTAGCATTTCCATCGATCCATTATATTTATGTTGTGAGGTTTGCTTTCAAATGGCCAGGGCAGGAATCAAAGTCTGCCCTTGACAATCAGTAATCTATAGTGTCTGAATTAGTTGCATTAGTGATCAGGCTCCTTCTCATTCTCAGTCACCAGCTGAATGAAAGGCTAAGTGGAGGAAATGTACATTAGAAAGGGTTTATTTTGCTCCTGGAGGTAGCTGTCATTGTTCGATGTCTGAAGATGCAGGACATTTTCTGTGTCATTTTTTTTTTTTTTTAAGTCAGAGGACTTTGTAAAGGCCTTGTGCTCAGTCAATACTGTCAGTAAAGTTACCATGTAAGTCATTACCCTCACTACAGTCAGTTCTACACCATGTAAGTCATTACCTTCACTACAGTCAGTTCTACACCATGTAAGTCATTACCTTCACTACAGTCAGTTCTACAGGGAAACAGAAAGCCATTCAATTCAACAAAGCCTATTGTTTTGTTAAGCAAAAGTTTTTAGGGGGTGATATATGAATCTGTTTCTGTTACCCAATGGCTTTTCAAATGTAATCAATACAAAAACACTAACTCCCAATTCTCCTTGAAATGTTTTGTTATTTTTGTGCAATTGCTCAATAAAAACTGCCTTCTATTTAATATCTCTAAATCTAATGGTTAAGGTTAGGATTGGGGGAGGGGAAGCTGATCCTACATTTGTACCGAGGGGAAACTTCACCCAAGAGTGGAGAGAGGTCGGAGGAAAGGAATAGAGAGATTGAAAGAGAGAGCCATAAAGTGGCCAAGCGAGGAGGGTGCAGCAGGAGAACAAGAGGTGGAGCTCAATGCACGCAATGCAGTGTGACAACAATGCCCCTTCTCTCCCTCTCTTTAACTAATAAAATCCCCAGGCCAGTCAGTCACATGTAGCGTGGAAGGAAGCTAGCGCCGTGGCAGATGTAGCGCTACAGTATGTTAAACTTTATGTCGCTTGAAAATGGCTCCTGTTCCAAGTGCATTCAAGACTGAGATCTTCTGGCTGTAAAATGATCTGTTTTATGGGACTGTTATCAGGGCAATATGCCTTAAAGATGCAGTCCTCCGTATTACACTGCATTCTCTACCGTCTGTCTGCCTGGCAGAGCTAAATTGATGTGTACAGATCAACAGTGCAATGTCCTTCTCAATGTCCTTGGTACCACACCTGCCCTCTCAATTGATTTTCTCTATAATACCTTATGAGCCAAAAACTCACATTTAGATGCCGCACTCAAACTAACACGTTTCACAAAAAAAGAAAGTACTGTTGTCATTTTCATCAACAATGTTAAAACAATATAGAGGAGAGCGGTAGGTGCGTGTCAGTGTGTAATAATAACAGTGTGTGTGTGTGTAATCATAATAACCGTGCGTATGTACCTGCCTGTGTGTGTGTGTGTGTGTTGCCAGACGTAGATAGATTGCATTTGACTGAG
Source organism: Salmo trutta (assembly GCF_901001165.1). Classification (NCBI taxonomy): domain Eukaryota; kingdom Metazoa; phylum Chordata; class Actinopteri; order Salmoniformes; family Salmonidae; genus Salmo; species Salmo trutta. Next base: position 15,852,123 of record NC_042986.1, on the reverse strand, counting down.
GCGGTATTGTGCTGACTGACTGGCTGGCTGGTGTGTTTCATTGGGCCGGTGGTCCTTCCTTCCCCTGGCTCCCTCAGCGAGTTGGTCTGTGTGCCAGGCAGGCAGCTCAGCTAACGCCGATACACAGTTAGCCTGGCCATGCTCCATTAGCTGGCCTGGGCCTTAAACAGGAGGCGGACATCATTGCTAATGTATATATAATTTTTTTGTATTTAACTAGGCAAGTCAGTTGGGATGGCGTATCGCTGCAGAATGCTGTGGTAGCCATGCTGGTTAAGTGTGCCTTGAATTCTAAATAAATCACAGACAGTGTCACCAGCAAAGCACCCCCACACCATCACACCTCCTCCTCCATGCTTCACGGTGGGAATCACACATGCAGAGATAATCCGTTCACCTAATCTGCGTCTCACAAAGACACAGCAATTGGAACCAAAAATCTCAAATTTGGACTCAGACCAAAGGACAGATTTCCACCGGTCTAATGTCCATTGCTCGAGTTTCTTGGACCAAGCAAGTCTTTCTTCTCTTTGGTGTCCTTTAGTAGGGTTTTCTTTGCAGCAATGCGACCATGAAGACCTGATTCACGCAGTCTCCTCTGAACAGTTGATGTTGAGATGTGTCTGTTACTTGAACAGTGTGAAGCATTTATTTGGGCTGCAATTTCTGAGGCTGGTAACTCTAATTAACTTATCCTCTGGAGCAGAGGTAACTCTGGGTCTTCCTTTTCTCTGGTAGTCCTCATGAGAGCCAGTTTCATCATAGCGAGGGATGGTTTTTGCAACTGCACTTGAAGAAACTTTCAAAGTTCTTGAAGTGTTCCGTATTGACTGACCTTCATGTCTTGACAGTCCATCATTACTTCGTTTCTCTTTGCTTATTTGAGCTGTTCTTGCCATAATATAGACTTGGTCTTTTACCAAATAGGGCTATCTTCTGTATACCACCCCTACCTTGTCACAACACAACTGATTGGCTCAAACACATTAAGAATGAAATAAATTAACTTTTAACAAGGCACACCTGTTAATTGAAATACATTCCAGGTGACTACATCATGAGCTAGTTGAAAGAATGCCAAGAGTGTGCAAAGCTGTCAAGGCAAAGGGTGGCTATTTTTAAGTCTTCACTGTTATTTTAAAGAAAAACCCTTGAATGAGTAGATGTGTCCAAAATTGACTGGTACTGTGTGTGTGTGTGTGTGTATTTATATATATATATATATATATATAGTTGAAGGCGGAAGTTTACATACACCTTAGCCAAATACATTTAAACTCAGTTTTTCACATTTCCTGACATTTAATCCTACTAAGAATTCCCTGTCTTATGTCAGTTAGGATCACCACTTTATTTTAAGAATGTGAAATGTCAGAATAATAGTAGAGAGAATGATTTATTTCAGCTTTTATTTCTTTCATCACTTTCCCAGTGGGTCAGAAGTTTACATACACTCAATTAGTATTTGGTAGCATTGCCTTTCAATTGTTTAACTTGGGTCAAAAATTGTGGGTAGCCTTTCACAAGCTTCACACAATAAGTTGGGTGAATTTTGGCACATTCCTCCTGACAGAGCTGATGTAACTGAGTCAGGTTTGTAGGCCTCCTTGCTCGCACATGCTTTTTCAGTTCTACCCACAAATGTTCTATAGGTTTGAGGTCAGGGCTTTGTGATGGCAACTCCAAAACCTTGACTTTGTTGTCCTTAAGCCATTTTGCCACAACTTTGGAAGTATGCTTGGGGTCATTGTCGATTTGGAAGACCCATTTGCGACCAAGCTTTAACTTCCTGACTGATGTCTTGAGATGTTGCTTCAATACATCTACATAATTTTCCATCCTCATGATGCCATTTATTTTGTGAAGTGCACTAGTCCTTCCTGTAGCAAAGGAACACCATTCCCACAGTTGGGATGGTGTTCTTCGGCTTGCAAGCATCCCTCTTTTTCCTCCAAACATAGCGATGGTCATTATGGCCAAACAGTTATATTTTTGTTTCATCAGACCAGAGGACATTTCTCCAAAAAGTACAATCTTTGTCCCTATGTTCAGCTGCAAACCGTAGTCTGGCTTTTTTATGGCGGTTTCGGAGCAGTGGCTTCTTCCTTGCTGAGCGGCCTTTCAGATAATGTCGATATAGGACTCGTTTTACTGTGGAAATAGATACTTTTGTACCTGTTTCCTCCAGTATCTTCACAAGGTCCTTTGCTGTTGTTCTGGGATTGATTTGCACTTTTCGCACCAAAGTATGTTCATCTCTAGGAGACAGAACACGTCTCCTTCCTGAGCGGTATGACGGCTGCGGGGTCCCATTGTGTTTATACTTGCGTACTATTGTTTGTACAGATGAACGTGGTACCTTCAGGCGTTTGGAAATTGCTCCCAAGGATGATCCAGACTTATGGAAGTCTACAATGGAAGTCTTTATTTTGATTTTCCCATGATGTCAAGCAAAGAGGCACTGAGTTTGAAGGTAGGCTTCGAAATACATCCACAGACACACCCACAATTGACTCAAATTATGTCAATTAGCCTATCAGAAGCTTTTAAAGCCATGACATCATTTTCTGGAATTTTCCAAGCTGTTTCAAGGCACAGTCAACTTAGTGTATGTAAACTTCTGACCCACTGGAATTGTGATACAGTGAATAAGTGAAATAATCTGTCTGTAAACAAAAATTACTTGTGTCATGCCCAAAGTAGATGTCCTAGCCGACTTGCTCAAACTATAGTTTGTTAACAAGAAATTTGTGGAGTGGCACACATACACACACACTTGCGCACACCAATCATGCATGAACACACACATAAACACACAGCAATGACACAATAAAACCACACGTGAAGACTTTGGAAAGCATACACTAGAAGATGTTGCATGACCTCATGACAAGTCCAACATATCTGACTCATAATGACGTGAGGCTCATCCTCTGAAGTGGTCATCAGGACCAGAGACACTCTCCAAATGAGCACCCTGAAAGAAGTAACTTTTACGTCATACTTTGGTTATTTCCAGGACTCCAGATGATTTAGCTCCGCTATAAAGAGGCAACAGCATTCATGGCTGCCAATTAATCACAGCCTACCTACACCACAACACCATGGCAACACCATCAAATTGAATTGGCAATGAGACTAATACGTTTCTAATATATCCAAGCTTATTATTTTTCTCGTTACCCTCTCTTTCTCGTCTCTCCCCGTTTTCTTTTTTCTCTCATTCTCACTCCCTCTCCCCCTCTTCAGAGATGCCAGATTTCACCAGGCGGATCAATAGACTCCAGCAGGCCAGAAATTAGAATGGAGAGAGGGAGAGAACGAGATATATATATATACAGTTGAAGTCGGAAGTTTACATACACTTAGGTTGGAGTCATTAAAAGCGGTGAGCTGTAGCCTGTAGTAGTACTGCAGAGGGAGGTGTGAATGGAGGGTCAGAGGTCAGAGGGGGTTCTACTGTTCAGACTGGAGGTCTTCTCGAATCCTGAAATTGAGGTCTGATCCGAATTGGATCCGTGAAATTTCTATCCGAGACTGACGGGATCCAGTCATTTTTCAAAATCAATACAATTTGGATCCGAGGACACAACATTTGTACGAGACGAGGGAGAATCGGATCCAAAATGGGTTGGTTCTGTATCGGACCCAAATGAATCCCAAAGATACAACTAATGCAGCTTTATTGCCATGAAAGTCTGCCAAATTGTTTTGACTTGTCTGGCAGTTAACTTTAATGTTTCACATGCGTCTAAAATAATTGATTTGTTGGGAAAACTATAGGGTCGTTTTTTCATGAATGACGTCCCTAATTTAAAATGTAGAGACAAGAAGAGGTGTGTGGCGGAGACGCATAGGCAGGCATGTCTCTCTGTCTAGAATGCGCTCTGTCTCCCACTAATTCTTGTGCATTCATTATTTCTTTGTGAATTGTTTACCCTTGAAGTAGTCTTCTTATTTACAATGACAGCCTACCCCGGCCAAACCCGGACGATGCTGGGTCAATTGTGCACCGCCCTATGGGACTCCCAATCACGGCTGGATGTGATACAGCCTGGATTCGAACCAGGGACTGTAGTGACGCCGCTTGCACCGAGGTGCAGTGCCTTAGACTGCTGCGCCACTCTGGAGCCCTGAGAGGGGGAAAAAATAAAGATTTTGTTCGGGAGCCAGGCAGGTATTAACCCCGCCGAAAAGAGTAGGATAGATAGAGTACCACTACCAGACACACACACACACATCAGCAGAAGAGACTGCCTAGAGTGTAGCCTGTTGGCCAGATAGCCAGTAGAGAGGAAAGATAAGACACACCATATAAAAAACACACATCACAGCACAGGGGAAACCCAACCAATAATACCTCATACAATAATAATGGCAGAGCAATTTAACAACAACGTCATGGAAACAATTGACAAGAAAGAACCCAGTCATCAACATTAGAAGATTTACAATATTCTGTATTACCTTCCAGTGTAGGAGTGCGAGGGGTATGAATGGGTGGGGGGGGGGGGGGGGGGGGGGGGGGGGGGGTTCATAGACAAAACAAAAGCCTGAAATTGTCCAAAAAGCTTCTCGGCCAAATGTAAATAGTCCCACACAAAATCAATACAGTTCAAACAACAATAACTCTCACGCAAACTCCCTTTAAGTAAATTGTCAAACCAAATACAACTGGCAGGGGACTAATAGTCCAACGACACTGAACATCAAAAAGAGTGCATAGGAAAAAGAGAGTCTGCTGCAGTGAAAAGCACTGGAGCGATAGAGGGAGGGGGAGTTGTCTTAGTGTTGACTTTAGGCTTGCAGTTGCACTGTCTGTCCGTCTGATACACCTAAGTGTGTTGGTTTGTTTTTTAAAGCTTCGCAACAATGTTTCTACTACTTACTTCTCCGTGTGAACAATGACAGGAGCGGTCCCAAACGATTACATCCACGACCTAGAGTGATAACACCGGCGATCAACTTAAACACTTTACATCTAAGCACGCTGAAAATAAACAAGACTTCTGCAGAGTTGCACACACTGTCAAAATGCCCCAACCGAGAGCTCCCCACAGAGAGCTGGAAGAGCTATCTTTATTTCCTCCTTTCTGACTGGTGATGCGCTCTTAAAGTGTCAGCGCACGGTGAAGACTTGATTTCGCCACTCTCGTACCCCATGAAAAAACAAAGCCTGTAGAAACAGAGAGGATGCAGGCTTTGGCAAGTTCATGTTCTTCCTACACAAAACCAGGGAAGTCCTCATCATCAGAGTCCTCCAAGAAGATCTCCTGTAGGTGTTGCTTTCACCTGCAATCCAGTTATCCAAGCCAATTATTCTGTTTCGGGTCCTGTTTGTTGAGCCAAGACTGCTCCAAGTCCTATTTTACTTGCATCTGTGTACACTATGAAATGAGCATTCAGGTTAGGATGTCCAAGCACTGGAGGAGTGATGAGACTGCTTTTGAGTGCTTCAAATGCGCTTTGGCATGCAGGGGTCCATTGGAATTTCACCCCCTTTTTCTTAAGGTGGTTGAGTGGTTCGGCGACCTTTGAAAAGTCAGGCACACACCTGTGGTACCATCCTGCCATACCTAGGAAGCCCTGAACAGCCTTGAGGGATATGGAAATTGGGAACTCCTGCAACTTTGGCTGGATCTGCATGGATACCTTCAGTATTAACCACATGACCAAGGAACGTGAGTTCTGGCAAGCAGAAATGACAATTCTTCAAGTTCAGGGTCAAACCTGCAGCCTTTAGTCTGTCAAAGACATACTGTATGTCTTGCAGATGATCACCTACAGGGGAGGAGTACATGTTGATGTCATCCAGATACACAAGACAATTTCTTCCCCTCAGATCTCCCAGGACATTCTCCATCAGTCTTTGGAAGGTTGCTGGAGCGTTCTATAAACCAAAAGGCATGACTTTGAAGCTGTACAAACCAGCAGGGTTGACAAAGGCTGTCTTGTCCTGACTGGCGGGATCCGCTGTTCAGATCCAGATTACTGAAGATGGATACTCCTGCCAGAGATTCCAGTATGTCATTGATGTTCGATAGAGGTTAGGCATCGCTTTCTGTTATGGCATTCGGCTTCCTGTCTACACAGAATCGATATCCACCATCTTTCTTTGGAGTCAGGACAACCGGAGAAGCCCATCGATAAAAAGAAGGTTCCACAACTCCATTATCCAACATGCTGTTGAGCTGTTCATTGAAAATTGCCGGTTTGGCGGGGGACAGCCTGTAGGGACGCTGCTTAAAGGGGACTTCATGCCGAGTATAGATTTTGTGTTTGAAGACTGTTGTACGGCCAGGTGTAAGAATACAGACCTCACTGTGCATCTCCAACATCTGGGAGAGCTGCCACCTCACGTCATCCGACAGGCATGCCTGTTCTACTGCTTGTTTGATGTAGAAATCAGCATCAGGTTTGCTTTTGCTCTCGAATAGAGGGGGGGGGGTGGCTGTAATCAGGGTGATAGCCGGGTTCTCTGGCTTCACTTGTGGAACTTGTTTAGTCTTTCTCTCTGTCTTTGTCATTGACTTCGTCTTGAACAAGCCAGGACTCTGAATAAGGTAGCAGACTCCAGCCTGAAATCAGTGCATTTCGAGAGTGAAATGGATGAGGCCGGGAATGGTCAGAGCACAGCCGATAGGATGGTTCGGACATCGAGATTGTCAGTCCCCTGAAGAACATGAAGTCCAGGCCAAGGACTACAGCAAATGCAAGTCTCGGATCTGCAAGAATAGCCACAGGAAAGTTAATAATCTCATCATGCAGCTTTATTTTCATATCAATCCAGCAAAGGGAGTGGCTGGTTCTCCATTGGCCAAGTACAATGATCCTTCCTCCCAGGTTTGCAGCTCCTCATGAGGTAATACAATGTTTCACCACAGGGGCTCCTGCATCAGGCTATAAGTTGCTCCTGTTTCAATTATGGCCTTCCCTCTCAAGTTCCTAACAGTCAGAGGAACCAATAGTTGTTGTGGATTAGGAATAAGACAGCTAATTGTGCTGTCTGAAGGCTTCATGGTGGGCATTGAGGCCGACCCAATTGTATGCAAGCCACCACGCCTGTCTAGACTGTTGGTCTTCTGTCCTTTTTCTGAATCCTGATGCTGGCCATAGAGGGGGCAAGAACCTGGAAAATGTTGGACTTTACACCTCCAGCACATCACTGGACTTTTGTCTTGGATTATTGGGCAAAAACGGCTGAGACGGCTTAGCCCCAGGAGAGTTGTTGGTATACCGGCGTGAGGGAACAGGGTTTTTTGAGTTTGGAGGTGGTGCTTCCAGTCCTTCTCAAACTGAGTCCCAAGACACCAGTTCATCCACATTCTGCACAAGTTCCTGAAGTTGAATGGCAAGGCGGGGATCCCTGTTCTTAAGAATGAGTTTGACCATCTCCTGCTCAGTAATGTCAGCCTTCCTACTCCTACATAGAATGAGATAGAAGACAAAGTCCCGTATTGGCTCTGCTTCACCCTGGACTCTTTTTCCAACCCTGTTCCCCTAGTTCATCCTCATAGTCCTCTGAGAGGGAGGCTGAGAGGAATAGTTTTTGAAACTCCTCCCAGGTTGACACATGTTCACAGGCTATTTCCCACCAGTCTCTTGCTGTACCATGGAGAACACTGCGGAGGGTGGCAAGAACCTCCAAGTCAGAAAGGGGCCAGATAGAAAGGAAATCATTACACTTAGATAGGAAAAACAGTGGATCAACATCATCTTCTGGGCTGCCAAAAGTGAGGAAAGGTAGTTTGATAGGGAGGGAGCTCTCTAGAGGAGGCATGACAGTGGCAAGGGGTCTTGGGGAAACATGAGTTCTGTTGTTTAACAGTATCTTCAGAGGAGTTATGTTGTTTAACAGTATCTTCAGAGGTGCTACCTGTTCCTATTCCCTTAATGGCAGAGCCAGTGGCAGGAATAAGCACTGCATGACCTCCTGGTGCAACTCCTCCAGTTGAAGGTCTGTGGCCTAACGTGCTTTTTCCATCTCATTAGAGGTCTCCTTTCGAGTCTGTTCAATCAAAAATTGTAGTTCTTATATGAGAGAGTTATTCATGTCCTCCATAACATCTTTCAGATAAGAACACAATCCCTTCACAACAGAGGCTGACTCCGCTGCTCTCTATTTTTGTTCCTCCTCAAGATAGGTTACGACTAGATGGTTCGTTTCTATGAGTGTTTTGAGACTTTCATTTTGCCTTGCTTCAGAGAATATTTTATATATTTCTGTCACTGAACAGTTTGTTGTTAGTTTTCCTCCATTTGACGGGGGAGGTAAGTCAACCTCAGCTGCACATCTTTCTGATGAGCATCCGCACTTTTACTGAGTTTGCGAATGTCATTCTCCTGCATTGTCAACCTATGGTTGGTGTGTGTCCATTGTTTTTCCATTTGTCCAGTGAGCACAGAGACACTTCTCCCAGTCTGTCTGGGCAGGGTAACAGGAAGAGGTTGAGGGGAGGGTAATGGTGGAGAAGTTATAGGTGAGCCAGAAGCCTGGGGATAAGGGCCAGTGCTCCCCAACTCCATCACACAATCAAGTCCTTCCACAGTTAAAGAATCCTAGTCATAATTTCCATTAGGTGTGTCCACAATGACACGGTATGGGGTTCTAACAGAAGACATGAATCAGCTTTGTGTGGGTGGTGTCATGGGTGCTTTTCTCTTCAAGTCCCTGTTCAGGCGACAATTCTGTAGCAGTGTTGTTAGAGAGGGGTAAAGATAAAGATTTTGTTCGGGCGCTAGGCAGGTATTAACCCCGCCGAAAGGAAAAGAGTAGGATAGATAGAGTACCACTACCAGACACACACACACATCAGCAGAAGAGACTGCCTAGAGTGTAGCCTGTTGGCCAGATAGCCAGTAGAGAGGAAAGATAAGACACACCATATAAAAAACACACATCACAGCACAGGGGAAACCCAACCAATAATACCTCATACAATAATAATGGCAGAGCAATTTAACAACAACGTCATGGAAACAATTGACAAGAAAGAACCCAGTCATCAACATTAGAAGATTTACAATATTCTGTATTACCTTCCAGTGTAGGAGTGCGAGGGGTATGAATGGGTGTGGGGGGGGGGGGGGGGGGGGGGGGGTCCATAGACAAAACAAAAGCCTTAAATTGTCCAAAAAGCTTCTCGGCCAAATGTAAATAGTCCCCACAAAATCAATACAGTTCAAACAACAATAACTCTCACGCAAACTCCCTTTAACTAAATTGTCAAACCAAATACAACTGGCAGGGGACTAATAGTCCAACGACACTGAACATCAAAAAGAGTGCATAGGAAAAAGAGAGTCTGCTGCAGTGAAAAGCACTGGAGCGATAGAGGGAGGGGGAGTTGTCTTAGTGTTGACTTTAGGCTTGCAGTTGCACTGTCTGTCCGTCTGATACACCTAAGTGTGTTGGTTTGTTTTTTAAAGCTTCGCAACAATGTTTCTACTACTTACTTCTCCGTGTGAACAATGACAGGAGCGGTCCCAAACGATTATAACCACGACCTAGAGCGATAACACCGGCGATCAACTTCTGCAGAGTTGCACACACTGTCAAAATGCCGCACCAACCGTGAGCTCCCCACAGAGAGGCGGAAGAGCTATCTTTATTTCCTCCTTCCTGACTGGTGATGCGCTCTTAAAGTGGCAGCGCACGGTGAAGGCTCTGTGCAGGATTTCGCCACAGGGCTTGAAAGTTCCCATTTGGTGATGTCTGATTGTATTAACTCATCACCACTTGAGCTGCACAGCTTCTCAAAGTATTTTTTTGTCACCTCACACAGAAATAGTATTTTACATCCATTACCAATAGTTCCTCACTGTATTTGAAAAATCTTTCCAACACTCTCCTTGATAAGATTAACCATCATGCCTCGGTGTGAATTAGCAACATATTTCAGATCCTATATCTCCAGTGGAAACTGGTCATAAAATAGGCTACCTGAACACTTCTCCCCTGCGGAAGTACAGCTGTCTGTCCTGAGCGCAGGAAACATGTCTGTCCTGAGCACAGGAAACAGTGAGGGCCCACCGGCCCAGTTGAAACAATGTTGCGAGTTCCCTATAACAAGAGCTCAAGCCAGACAGAGAGAGGCAGACAGGCGGAGGAGAGAGATGAATATATTAAAAGAACCTGAACCAACTCTGCCATGCGTAGCATGAATGTCGTTCTGGATAAGATGACTAAAATGTCTGATAAATGACTAAAATGGAAATGTAAAAGTAGCAAAAGTAGCAATAGCTGATATGTAGGCTATTTTTATCAGGATATTTTCTTTTCAAATACACTACTGTTCAAAAGTTTGGGGTCACTTAGAAATGTCCTTGTTTTTGAAAGAAAAGCTAATTGTTTTGTCAAAATAACATCAAATTGATCAGAAATACAGTGTAGACATTGTTAATGTTGTAAATGACTATTGTAGCTGGGAACGGCAGATTTTTTATGGAATATCTACATAGGCGTACAGAGGCCCATTATCAGCAACCATCACTCCTGTGTTCCAATGGCACGTTGTGTTAGCTAATCCAAGTTTATCATTTTAAAAGGCTAATTGATCATTAGAAAACCTTTTTGCAATTATGTTAGCACAGCTGAAAACTGTTGTTCTGATTAAAGAAGTAATAAAACTGGCCTTCTTTAGACTAGTTGAGTATCTGGAGAATCAGCATTTGTGGGTTCGATTACAGGCTCTGAAACTCGTCAGTCTATTCTTGTTCTGAGAAGTTAAGGCTATTCCATGCGAGAAATTGCCAAGAAATTGAAGATCTGGTACAACGCTGTGCACTACTCCCTTCGTAGAACAGCGCAAACTGGCTCTAACCAGAATAGAAAGAGGAGTTGGAGGCCCCGGTGCACTCAATTGGCAGCTTCATTAAATAGTACCCGCAAAACACCAGTCTCAACGTCAACAGTGAAGAGGCAACTCCGGGATGCTGGCCTTCTAGGCAGAGTTGCAAAGAAAAAGCCATTTACCGTCCAATGAAAGGGAAAGGGAATTCTTCCCTCCAAAAAGCTATGAATCTAATAAGCGTCTGGCAGGATCCGTTACCTGGGGGGGCAGTGAGGGATATCTCATGTTTCACATGACTTGTACAGTAGCTTTATACTACAGCCACCACTCACCTGGTGATGCGGTCATGTCACTCTCCATTTCTTGTCAGTGAACCTCCAGAAAAACAGATCTGGGCATATATACACTGAATCACTTCCTATTTACATTTAAACGTGAGTGTGTTTTTTTGGTGTTCTTTTATGATAGGCTTTCGTCTCCAACAAACGACGAACCAAGCATGAAACAAAGAAACAACCCCTTGAAGAAGAAATACATGTTACATAGGCCTACATGATGAAAGGCTAGATGAATCAGATCACACAGATCACATGCTTTCAGGATCTAAAGAAAATGGGACATCCTAAGACAAAATGATATAAATTACCCTGTTATGGTCTATAAGGTTCAATTTAATGTGCTTGTAATGATAAATTATTTTGGTTGTGAATCCAACGTGGACCTGAGTTCAGGGCGTCCCAGATGCCACCCTATTCCCCGCATGGCTCTGGCCAAAAGTAGTGCACCACGTAGGGAATAGGGTGGGATTTGAGCTGCAGAGTCCAGCTGTGGCCATTAGTCAATGCATTACAGACTAATTTGTTTCTGCTTCTGTGGCTCTATTTGAAGCTCTTCACACAGACAGGTGTAATGAAAATGTATTGGAGCTGTTGATCCGGAGAAGAAAAGAAAGTAGAATATTAGGTACGGAGCGATTAGAATGCAGGGTTTCCATCGGGTGCTCGCAGGGACAGGTAAAGTCAGATATGATGACCAGTAGAAGGATTGGGATGTGTGCGTGTGCTTGTACATGTGTGCGTGTGTTTCATACTGTAGCAAGGATTGTTAAAGTGTCAATTAGTTGCTAGCTATCAATATTTTACTTTTTAAAAATACTTAATATGAACTAGCCTTATTTTGAATTCATGAAATGTAACGCTTGAGTACTCTTAATAAGACCTTGTAGAGGAAGTGAGCAGCTAAATGAACCTGCCCATAATCATGCTCGGCCATGCTACAGCTCTCCTGTCTTCTCCCCTGCTCCCCCCTCTCAGTCTCTAGTTTCATGTAATGATGGTACAGCCAGTAACACATCTAACAATTCCTGCTTCCTAGTCAGACTAATCAGGTGTGTGTGTGTGTGTGTGTGTGTGTGTGTGTGTGTGTGTGTGTGTGTGTGTGTGTGTGTGTGTGTGTGTGTGTGTTTGTGTGTGTGTGTACGTTTGCGCGTGCGTGTGCTGCGTGTGATGATGTTGTTTGTCTCGGTATTGGGCCGGTTGGTACTGTTGTGATGCTGGGTGTACGAGGGGTGTATTAATAACAAGCATATCAGCCAGGTAGACAGACAGACAGACAGACAGACAGACAGACAGACAGACAGACAGACAGACAGACAGACAGACAGACAGACAGACAGACAGACAGACAGACAGACAGACAGACAGACAGACAGAGACAGAGAGACAGAGAGACAGAGAGACAGACAGACAGAGAGACAGAGAGACAGAGAGACAGAGAGACAGAGACAGAGCCTCTCCAGAGGGGAATCCCTAAGCAGACTACTGATTAACTTCATCTCTTTGTTCACTTCTCTCTGTCTGTATTTTACCTGCCAGCTAGTGCCTTGCTACCTTTAAAAACCAGCCTTGCTCTGACACGTCAGGTTTACCTAATAGAATGAGCCAGACTTCTCTTTCATGCCTTTGTTTGTCGATCAGGGCAGCCACCAGTCACTGGCCACTCTCTTTGTTGGCAATACACAGGCTATTTGTTTTGTCTGCTGGAATAAGAGGTCAGAGCTGGAGGGAGAACTGAAAATTGGAAACGCTTGTGCAAACTCCATGGCAATGAACACAGAAGACAGAGTGGGAGCTACAGAAGACAAGAGAGAGAGAGAAAGAGAGATGGAGACATGAGAGGAAGAAGAGAGAGTACAGATGGTGAGGCAGACTATGCAGTCAGTGATGGGTGAGGGAGAGCGGGATGTGAGGATGGAGGTGGGGGATGGGGACAATGAGGCAAATCGGGTACGGGCAATTAGAATAAAATCAGCTGGACCTTGGCTAAGTCTAGGGCACACAGTGGGGCATGGAGAGAGGAGTGGAGGGGGAAGGACGGGGGAGGAGAATATCCTGGTGATTCAAAGCATATGATGAGTGGTGTGTGAGGCAGACGGGCAGAGAAACAGCGTCACCTGAGCCTGGAGGGAAAGAGGGGAGAGGGTCTGACAGTGATGAGATCAACTTCATCTTCCATCCTGTAACTGACTCCAACCCTCACCCTCTCTCTGTCTCTCACTCTCTCCCCCTTTTCACCTCCCTCTCCCATTTACCACTAACCAGATCCCTGTCCTCTGCCTCCCTCTGGTCTCTGTACAATCAGCTGATTTGACCTTTAATACAGTCAGACATAATGTTGTTGTTTGGAAGGAGCGTTACTGAGCAGCTGGTTTATGTATGGACGGTAAACAATGTGTATTTATCACCAGGTGTAAACTAAACTAATGAATTCATTGTTTAGAACTGAGGAGCAATGACAAGACCCAACACAACTGGCATCTGCCTGTGTGCATGGATCACTCCCTCCCACACCCTCAGCTCACTGACATAATGAAGGAGGAGTTTGGACTCCCTTTTTGGTCACTTAATAACAGGCATGCAAATAACTAGTAAAGAATACACAGTGTTGTGATCTAACCTCACAGAGGACCAGAAATAACAGTGATGACAGGACAGCAGAGAGAGAAAAGCCCAGGATGTGTCAGTCAGTCCCACAGAGCACAGTTCCTTTGTGAAGCAGAGTCATCGGCAGGCTGGGGCTGATATCCTGATACCCAGGCAGGGATGATGGTGATGGGAACACAGAGCAGAGCGTAGCCCAGGGGAGGCCCTCTGTACTGGGCTGGCTCCTCTAGCAGGGGTGGAGGATGGAGCGGGGGCTCAGATTGATAATCAGATTTGGCCCTCTCTAATGGGCAGCAGTGGCAGCCCTGATGAATTGACTGTGTGTAGCTAGGCACCAGAACACAGCCTGGGGGGGACACAGCTCCCACTGCTCCTCAAACACATGCAGACACACACACACACACATTAACACACCACCCCTCCGCGTGCTTTCATAGGACAGTGATGTGCCACCTGTTGCAGTACCACCAAGGGCCCTTTCAGAGCGTACTGTGCCACACCAGGCTTGTTGTGTTGTGCCCCTTCCCCATGCATCCTGTCTCTCCTCTGTTTTCTCCTCCAGTTCCCTCGCTGTCTGTCTATTGTTTACACACAAAGCCACTCCTAACATGTTATACAGAGTCTCATAGTGTAAATGCTTTGACGTCTTTTGGCACATGTAGAAAGAAACAAGACATCTCTATCTCTTTCTCCCCATTTTAGAGGCTTGTGCCTAGGGAGGGTTCCTCAAGTTCAGCCAATCACACCTGTGGGTTAAAGTTTTTCTATTTGAAAAGAGCTTTGTGCGAGCGGAGAGAGTGACGCCCCCCTAGAACAGCAACGGAACAGTTCATCAGCTTCTCTATGTGACGTCCGCCCTGAATGGCTAGAGATATCATCCTGTCTTCTCTATGTGACGTCTGCCCTGAATGGCTAGAGATATCATCCTGTCTTCTCTATGTGACGTCCGCCCTGAATGGCTAGAGATATCATCCTGTCTTCTCTATGTGACGTCCGCCCTGAATGGCTAGAGATATCATCCTGTCTTCTCTATGTGACGTCCGCCCTGAATGGCTAGAGATATCATCCTGTCTTCTCTATGTGACGTCCGCCCTGAATGGCTAGAGATATCATCCTGTCTTCTCTATGTGACGTCCGCCCTGAATGGCTAGAGATATCATCCTGTCTTCTCTATGTGACGTCCGCCCTGAATGGCTAGAGATATCATCCTGTCTTCTCTATGTGACGTCCGTCCTGAATGGCTAGAGATATCATCCTGTCTTCTTACTGAGGCAGCCGGGCTAACACCAATATGCCAAGAATCAACAGGCAATCATGCAGAACATACAGAGAGAGAGCTCAGATAGAGCTGGGAGGAAGAGAAATCCACCAACCAACCAAGCTACCTCCCAGACACTAGACTCATAGAAGCTCTTGCTACTCCCCTTAATTACAAACCTTTGCCGTTTTCTCTTAAATTAGCATGCAGTCTAAGAGCGTAGGCCCCACTTGTTTTCTAATAAGCCTCTATGTTTTTATTAACACAGTTGGAGATTTTTAACTCCATTTTAACTAGTGGTCTTTTTCAGACACGTCGCTGTCTTTTCTCTCCAACTGTGTCTCGTTCCCTGGGCTGTGGAAGTGGAGGCTGGGAAGGATGGTTCTGATTAAGGGCCTGTCAGTAGTGGCCCTGGAGGAGTACAGGAGATCTGAGGACCTCCTGAGGCCCACTCCACACAGACAGACCCCACACAGACAGACACACAGATGGCTGTGTGGTCAGAGCCCAGAGAGAAAGCAAACAGAGCCCCAGGTCCAGCCTGCCCTGCAGCCAGTGAGACAGAGGGAAAAGGAGCGAGGGTAACACTGCAGACAGACAGCCAGTGAGACAGAGAGAGACAGAGCGAGGGTAACACTGCAGACAGACAGCCAGTGAGACAGAGAGAGACAGAACGAGGGTAACACTGCAGACAGACAGCCAGTGAGACAGAGAGAGACAGAGCGAGGGTAACACTGCAGACAGACAGCCAGTGAGACAGAGAGAGACAGAGCGAGGGTAACACTGCAGACAGACAGACAGTGAGACAGAGAGAGACAGAGCGAGGGTAACACTGCAGACAGACAGCCAGTGAGACAGAGAGAGACAGAGCGAGGGTAACACTGCAGACAGACAGCCAGTGAGACAGAGAGAGACAGAGCGAGGGTAACACTGCAGACAGACAGACAGTGAGACAGAGAGAGACAGAGCGAGGGTAACACTGCAGACAGACAGCCAGTGAGACAGAGGGAGACAGAGCGAGGGTAACACTGCAGACAGACAGCCAGTGAGACAGAGGGAGACAGAGCGAGGGTAACACTGCAGACAGACAGCCAGTGAGACAGAGGGAGACAGAGCTAGGGTAACACTGCAGACAGACAGCCAGTGAGACAGAGAGAGACAGAGCGAGGGTAACACTGCAGACAGACAGCCAGTGAGACAGAGGGAGACAGAGCGAGGGTAACACTGCAGACAGACAGCCAGTGAGACAGAGGGAGACAGAGCGAGGGTAACACTGCAGACAGACAGACAGACAGTGAGACAGAGGGAGACAGAGCGAGGGTAACACTGCAGACAGACAGCCAGTGAGACAGAGGGAGACAGAGCGAGGGTAACACTGCAGACAGACAGACAGTGAGACAGAGGGAGACAGAGCGAGGGTAACACTGCAGACAGACAGCCAGTGAGACAGAGAGAGACAGAGCGAGGGTAACACTGCAGACAGACAGCCAGTGAGACAGAGAGAGACAGAGCGAGGGTAACACTGCAGACAGACAGCCAGTGAGACAGAGGGAGACAGAGCGAGGGTAACACTGCAGACAGACAGACAGACAGTGAGACAGAGGGAGACAGAGCGAAGGTAACACTGCAGACAGGCAGACAGTGAAAAATGGTGGGAAGGAAAACTAAAAGAGGGAAGGTAGGCAGAGGGAAGGCATGTCTACAGGGTATGTATGGGTGGAGATGTCTACAGGGTATGTATGGGTGGAGATGTCTACAGGGTATGTATGGGTGGAGATGTCTACAGGGTATGTATGGGTGGAGATGTCTACAGGGTATGTATGGGTGGAGATGTCTACAGGGTATGTATGTTTGGAGATGTCTACAGGGTATGTATGGGTGGAGATGTCACAGGGTATGTATGGGTGGAGGTGTCTACAGCGTATGTATGGGTGGAGATGTCTACAGGGTTTGTATGGGTGGAGATGTCTACAGCGTATGTATGGGTGGAGATGTCTACAGCGTATGTATGGGTGGAGATGTCTACAGGGTATGTATGGGTGGAGATGTCTACAGGGTATGTATGGGTGGAGATGTCTACAGGGTATGTATGGGTGGAGATGTCTACAGGGTTTGTATGGGTAGAGATGTCTACAGGGTATGTTTGGGTGGAGATGTCTACAGCGTATGTATGGGTGGAGATGTCTACAGGGTATGTATGGGTGGAGATGTCTACAGGGTATGTATGGGTGGAGATGTCTACAGGGTATGTATGGGTAGAGATGTCTACAGGGTATGTATGGGTGGAGATGTCTACAGGGTATGTATGGGTGGAGATGTCTACAGGGTATGTATGGGTGGAGGTGTCTACAGGGTATGTATGGGTGGAGATGTCTACAGGGTATGTATGGGTGGAGATGTCTACAGGGTATGTATGTTTGGAGATGTCTACAGGGTATGTATGGGTGGAGATGTCACAGGGTATGTATGGGTGGAGATGTCTACAGGGTATGTATGGGTGGAGATGTCTACAGCGTATGTATGGGTGGAGATGTCTACAGCGTATGTATGGGTGGAGATGTCTACAGCGTATGTATGGGTGGAGATGTCTACAGGGTATGTTTGGGTGGAGATGTCTACAGGGTATGTATGGGTGGAGATGTCTACAGGGTTTGTATGGGTAGAGATGTCTACAGGGTATGTTTGGGTGGAGATGTCTACAGCGTATGTATGGGTGGATATGTCTACAGGGTATGTATGGGTGGAGATGTCTACAGGGTATGTTTGGGTGGAGATGTCTACAGGGTATGTATGGGTAGAGATGTCTACAGGGTATGGGTGGAGATGTCTACAGGGTATGTATGGGTGGAGATGTCTACAGGGTATGTATGGGTGGAGGTGTCTACAGGGTATGTATGGGTGGAGATGTCTACAGGGTATGTATGGGTGGAGATGTCTACAGGGTATGTATGGGTGGAGGTGTCTACAGGGTATGTATGGGTGGAGATGTCTACAGGGTATGTATGGGTGGAGATGTCTACAGGGTATGTATGGGTGGAGATGTCTACAGGGTATGTATGGGTGGAGATGTCTACAAGGTATGTATGGGTGGAGATGTCTACAGCGTATGTATGGGTGGAGATGTCTACAGGGTATGTATGGGTGGAGATGTCTACAGGGTATGTATGGGTGGAGATGTCTACAGGGTATGTATGGGTGGAGATGTCTACAGGGTATGTATGGGTGGGGATGTCTACAGGGTATGTATGGGTGGGGATGTCTACAGGGTATGTATGTGTGGAGATGTCTACAGGGTATGTATGGGTGGAGATGTCTACAGGGTATGTATGGGTGGAGATGTCTACAGGGTATGTATGGGTGGGGTTGTCTACAGGGTATGTATGGGTGGAGGTGTCTACAGGGTATGTATGGGTGGAGATGTCTACAGGGTATGTATGGGTGGAGATGTCTACAGGGTTTGTATGTAGAAAGATTGTGGAAGATAGGCACAGACAGAGAGTGTGACTAATGTACTGTATGTGACCATTGAAAGAGGCCTTTTCTCTCCTGGCTAGTAACTCTGCTACAGAGACTGTGATGAGTTGTCGTCTGAAGAACATGAATGAGGAAGATGAGAGGGTACATAATATAACTTGTCTCTTTTCTGCTCTCCTGACCTCTGATGATGATGACGAACACTCCAGGGGCCTTTAGCAGCCCCAGCCAGACACAGGAAACACACATAGCTGTTTCAGTTGAAGGGAATTAAATAGGAAACTGAGCATGTTTAAGTTGTGTTCCAGACCTCCCCTAGTTATTGTATTGTACACTCAATTTGTTGCCCCAAAATGGCGTTGTTGCAGTGTGTGGCTGTAGTCTCAGCTGTGCATGAGGACAGTTGCTACTGTACAGGGGACGACAGTGGGGGTCACTAAGCCCCTGGGGGAGTGGGCATCCTGGAGGGGGTGCAGATGGGGTTTGGGGTGACTGTGTTCCTGGACAGGTGGGCGGCTGTCACCGACGTGCCGCCACTGAGCAGGTGGCCTCTGCTTCCTCCCAGGGTCACCTTCACATGGTGTACAGTACAGTAGCTACATACACGCGCACACACATGCACGTACGCAGACACACACACACACTCAAATGGTTATTATACAGTATGACTCTCATTTGAACTCCTTCACACAGCACCTGGGGACCAGCCTGTAAACGGTCTCTCAAGGTTGAACCCAGCTCTTTAATTTCCCATTCAGACCCTATTCAGACTCAGTAAGTAACTTTGGAGTGACAGACAGACAGACAGACAGACAGACAGGCAGGCAGGCAGGCAGGCAGGCAGGCAGGCAGGCAGGCAGGCAGGCAGGCAGGCAGACAGACAGACAGACAGGCAGGCAGGCAGGCAGACAGACAGACAGGCAGGCAGACAGACAGGCAGGCAGGCAGGCAGGCAGGCAGGCAGGCAGACAGACAGGCAGGCAGGCAGACAGACAGACAGACAGGCAGGCAGGCAGGCAGACAGACAGGCAGGCAGGCAGGCAGGCAGGCAGGCAGGCAGGCAGACAGACAGACAGACAGACAGGCAGGCAGGCAGACAGACAGACAGGCAGGCAGACAGACAGGCAGGCAGGCAGGCAGGCAGGCAGGCAGGCAGACAGACAGGCAGGCAGGCAGACAGACAGACAGACAGACAGACAGACAGACAGACAGACAGACAAGGCAATAGTCATTCAGTTTCTGAGTAGTGTCGTACCTTCCTTTCTCTTGTCTTTGAAGCAGATCATGAAAGGCAGACAGAGGGTCTATTCAAGATGACTATCTATGAAATAATTATCTGGGCCAACTCTTGCCCCGACATCTTCAGAAAGAGATGTTCCATTGATGATTTTTGCCCTACATCACAGTGTTGCTCTTGCCGGTGACTCTAAAACCCAATA